>NW_007015097.1:0-445 GCF_000164805.1 Carlito syrichta
AACCATGGTTCCCCAGGGAAATGTCCATGTGGGTGGAGGATGATGGAGTGATTGGGAGAGGAAGGGGCCCTACCCCCGCCCAAGGGTGGCAGACAGGGCGACCATAACCTGGACTGCCCTTGGCATTATCATACCACCTTTATCTCTCTGTGCCCGATGGCTGTCTTAGTTTGGGTGTGTCTGTTGCATGAGCTCGCACATGTCTTTGCCATGGGGCATGAGTGTGGAGGGTGTAGGCCAGCCTTCTGGGGCACGTGGTTGAAGGCACAGGAAGGAAATATCTAGTGGCCACCTTTGAAACCTCCCACGAACAATAGGCCAGAAAGTGCCTTTTCCTCTCCCATTCCTGAGGAAGACTCCTTGCACTGGGTGTCAGGGGTGGTGTTGGTGGTGGTGGTAGTGATGATTATTATTTGGAGTCGGAATCCCTCTCTGTCACCCAGCC
>NW_007015098.1:0-826 GCF_000164805.1 Carlito syrichta
AATTATAGGCCAGTTTTTAGCTGCTGTTGCACCAAATCTTTTGCTGCCTTAAGCTTCTTACATGGTATAGGCCATTGTTTTACTCAAAACTGGCTTATTGACCTGCAACCTTAACAACAATGGCCTATAGGGTAAATTTGAATAGCCAATGCCAGCTTGGTCTGTTTTTTCATTCACTCGAACAGGTTTTTGTATTTAACAAAACAAGTTCGTCTTTAACAAGTCCCTTAAAGTGATCATAGCCCATCTGCAGCATTTGTGCTGAGATTTTATCATTGGAGCTATACAAAAGTGTGCCCATTTGTGAGAGGATATCCCTTCCCCATAATGTAAAGGGGATAGATGGAATAACATATGGGCAAAAAGTTCCTGAAGTCTCATTATCTGTCCAACTTCAAATCTGTGAACCTTTGGCTACTGAGGGTACTCGACCAATGCCTATAAGTCCCAAAGGAGCCATATGAGTTGCCCATGAGGCAGACCAATCTTTCCCAGCAATACAAGAAACATCGGCTTCTGTGTCTAACAAGCCTGTAATTTTAACTCCTTGTATAAATAAATCTTTTAGAAGTCTAGAATTAGTAACCTCCTGAATCCAAAAAGCAACATTGCTAGAACCAAATCTAGAGTCACCTCTAGGAAGGTTAGTTAAAGTTTTACCTGCTTTGTGATAAGACAAGAGCAGCAACTGGGCTATTCTCTGGACTGTTTTGCTAGGGGGGAGCAACAAACCCCTGGATTTCTCCTGTGTAATCCGGAATCCACCACTCCATAATAATAGAAATTCCTTGTAAAGACAAGGAACTTTCTACCTAGTATAACACCC
>NW_007015099.1:0-376 GCF_000164805.1 Carlito syrichta
AAGCTGAAATAACTAGCTAGCATTCTAGCTAGTTATCTAGCTACCTAGCCGACTTAACTAGCTGACTTAACTTAGCTAGCTAGCTGACATAACTAGCTGACTTAACTAGTTGGCTACCTAGCTAGCCAGGTGAGTTTACTAGCTGAAATAACTAGCCAGACAACTTTCTAGCCATCAGAATTAAGTACCATTTTACCTAGCTAGCGAGCTCGCTAGCCACCTGAATTAATGAGTTAACTTAACTAGTTAGCCAGCTGTTTAATTAACTAGTTTATTTACATGCTAGGCAGAATTCCAGATAGATGACTAAACTAGTTGTCTTAACTAGATATCCAGGAGGCTAACCAACTGAATTAACTAGCTCTCTACTTCTCTA
>NW_007015100.1:0-423 GCF_000164805.1 Carlito syrichta
CTTGTAGGTCCTCCTGTTTTTCAGAGCTACTTGTTGCGTGGATACCTAAAATCTCTTATTACAGATCCAAGAAGATTTAGGTCTTTTTGATAGTTGTAATCAAGGATCTGGAGCTACAATTTCGTTTGTTTCTTATGAAAATCTTCGGCCATATTTTAGTTCCACGGGAATCAACTGGCATTTTGCGACAAAATCCCTCGCTTCAGGTTACCTCACAATACCGAAATTTCCTCTGGTCAGGGTGGTGGGAATTGGGATATTTGGTTTAGAATATTCCCCATTTTTACGATGTCTTGTGAAGGGGAACCTGTTAACATGGATTACACTTCTTAGGTACTACATGGGAGTCTTTCTATTGATATCCAAACAACTGGAATTCTATGTTCATCAGGAAATATCTTGGGTATTGCTGAGAATTAAGCA
>NW_007015101.1:0-544 GCF_000164805.1 Carlito syrichta
GGATTTGAGAGGAATGGAGTGAAATGGAGACGATTGAAATGGAATGGAGAGCAATCTAATGCAAAGGAGAGGAACTGAATTGAATGAAATGGAAAGGAATGGAATAGACAGGAATGGAATGGAATTGAATGTAGCAGAATGGAATGGAATGGAACGTAATGATATGGAATGTAGAAGAATTGTGGGGAAAGGAATGTAATGGAATGGAAAGGAATGGAATGGGATGAAGAGAAATGGACTGGAGAATAGAAAAGAGAGGAATGGATTATAATTGAACGGAATGGAAGGTAATAGAGTGCAATGGAATGAGCAGGAATGGAATGGAATGAAATGGAGAGGAATGGATTATAAGGGAACAGAATTGAATGGGATGGAATGGAATGAAAAGCAATGGAATGGTTGGGAATGGAATGGAAAGGAAAGTAAGAGGAAGGAATGGAATGGAAAAAAATGGAATGGAGTGGAAATGAAAAGAATGGAATGAAATGGAATGGAGAGTAAAGGAGAGGAATGGAATGGATTTGGATGGAAAGGATTGCAATGG
>NW_007015102.1:0-377 GCF_000164805.1 Carlito syrichta
CTATAAGAATCCTAGAAGAAAACATAGGAAACACTCTTAGGCACATTAGAGTAGGCAACAAATTCTTCTTTTTTAATTTTAAATGTGTGTATTTATATATTGACTGTATCACAAATAATTAATGGCACATATAAAACTTAATAGTGTACATATTTCCAGAGAAATGGAGTAAATACCAAGCTATTCTGAAACATTACAGAAGCATTGCACTGTTCATGAGTTGACCGTGAAGTTGATTATGTCTCTTGTTTGTTTGTTTTTTGTTTGTTTGCTTATTTAAAAAAAAATTTTTTTTTTTGAGTTGGAGTCTCACTCTGTCATCCAGAATGGAGTGCAGTGGTTGCTCCCGGCCACCGCAGCCTCGACCTGCTGGGCCC
>NW_007015103.1:0-372 GCF_000164805.1 Carlito syrichta
GAACTAAAATTAATTTAAATACAATTTTTAAAAAATATCCCAAATGTGTGGTTCCTGCCTGGCATACCAGGACTTTGGGAAACCAGGACAAGAGTATTGCTTGAGGCCAGGTATTTGAGATTAGACTGGGGCTCATAGCAAAACCCTGTCTCTAAAAAAATAAATAAATAAATAATAAAGTAAAATAAAATTCAACCAAACCAAACAAAATAAAATAATTATCCAAACTTAATGGTTTCTGCCAGTCATACCAGGACTTTGGAAACCTGGGACAGGAAGATCGCTTGAGGCCAGGTGTTTGAGACTAGCCTAGGACTCACAGCAAAACCCTGCCTCCACAAAATAAAAAAATAGAACAGTAAAGTAAAATAC
>NW_007015104.1:0-371 GCF_000164805.1 Carlito syrichta
AATAGTTTAAACGATAATATGGCACTAGAAATCCATGTAGATTCTGGATCCTCTAACGCCGAAATCAAGGACACAAGTAATCATCTCAGGTGTTTTGAATGTAAGCCCTGAGTTCAGCATTACCTCGTACTCCAGAAACTTCTGGTAGCCAGCTATTCGGAATTAAGGCCTTGGGTTTAGATGTTGGACCATGTTTAGAAAGTATTTTTGGGAGGGCACCAGGTTCTTGGTTTACAAGTACATAGGAGCGTTCTGGAGTGTCTCTATTTGGAGTCACGTGTCTGGACATCTAGGAAACGGGAAAACATCTCGTCGTTCTTCCGAGAACGATAAAGGAATCTCGGACACTATGTCTCCAGAACGTTTCTACT
>NW_007015105.1:0-609 GCF_000164805.1 Carlito syrichta
TCAAAAAAACCCCCAAAAAACAAACAAAAAAAAAAACAACCAGAAAAACACAAAAATATTAGGGTTCAAAGAAGTTATTTTCATTTTTTTTTACATTATTTCCAGCCCTCTTGTCCTTCTGTGTTTTCTTAACTGAGTGTTAAGCTAATGTTTTAAATATATATATATATTTAATTTTGAATATTTAACATATGTATATTTTACTTGAAATACTAGTGTAACTTTCTAAATGCTAGCCTTAGGAAGGCCATCCTAGGTAGTCACCGCCATTTTGCTGACAACAACCAGGTGGAAACTTACCAGCTGGGGACTTACCAGCTGGGAACCTACTGCAGGGCACATTCTGTCAAGCAGCAACTGTCCTAACCACAAGTCTTCTTCCTTAGCTACCCCCAGCAACCAACTAGCCTCCAAAAATTAACCATCTGAGATAGCTTACAGCATCCCTTCCCCCAGACCCCTATAAGTTGACCTTAGTCTGAAAGTGGCTTTGGGCTCCAGTCTTATCTGGTGTTCCCCTCTGCAGGTCTTTTCTCCCGAATAAACCTGTGTTGCCACTGAGAGGCCTGTCTCTGGTCTCCTCTCTTTTTACCTACTTTCTTAACCTAA
>NW_007015106.1:0-533 GCF_000164805.1 Carlito syrichta
GAAAAGGAAGGAGGAAGACAAAAGGAAGGTGGAGTGAAGAAGAAGAGGGAGAATAGACAGGCATGCCAACTAACAAATAAACATAGAGACAAAGACAGAAAAAACAAACAAAAAATACAGATAATCATACAAACAAACAAAAAAACCCTGTTGATATACTTGCCCTCAAAAATACCCATACACAAACAGAAAATCTTTTTAAAAACCATTAAAATAACAGAAAAAAATGAGAACATAAACAAAAACAGAAAGAGAGAAGGGAAAAACAGGGAAATTCAAAAAACCAAAATGTAAACAAACAAAAAAAAACCTGCTCTGTGACTGTTTCTGTAACTCCAGGTTCCTTTCCCAAGCACTGCTGCCACTTTTGGTTGCCACCACTTTTGACTGCCCCCTCACTAGGGAGAATCTGCAGTCTGCAGCCTATACCCACCCCTCTCAGTGCAGGCTGATAGGGTTGCTCTCAGCGTGGGTCAGATGCCTCATGGACTACTGTGGGAGCAGGATGGATCAGATCCAGACTCACCTGACTG
>NW_007015107.1:0-364 GCF_000164805.1 Carlito syrichta
AAAATATTCACTATCTGGGGAAAGGACCACCTGAGACCCAATTTCCACCACCACATAATATGTCGATGTAACAAATACGCATGTGCACCATCTTAATCTAAAATTTTTTTAAATTGAAAATTTTAAATATTACCATGTAACTATATTTGTGTGTGTGTGTGTGTGTGTGTGTGTATGAGTATGTGTTCACAGTTAGCCTTGCCAAAACCATTGAATTGTGTACTTTGAATGGATGAATTGTATGGTATGTGAATTATATCTCAATAAAATGGTTTTTAAAATGTAAGAGTTCCAAAATAAATTAAAAAAAAATTTAATTACATGCTGCCAGTAAAAACACTTTATAAAATACCTCTATACTGAG
>NW_007015108.1:0-3875 GCF_000164805.1 Carlito syrichta
CCGCCACCACCCTAGGTTAATTTTTTTGGCTTCTTGTAGAGATGAGGTCTCGCCAAGATGCCCAGGCTGGTCTCGAACCCGGGGCCTCAGGTATCCTCTTGTCTCAGCATCAGAGTGCTGCGATGAGAGGTGTGAGCCTCTGCACCTGGCCTCCACACCCCTCTCAGGGCCCCACCGAGAGGCCTGCTCTCTTCTGATGACCTGGGACCTCAAAGAGTGCAGCTGGAGTCCCCCACTGAGCCCTCCCCAAGGGGAGTCCTTGGTGCAGGGGCACCCACACATCTACCCTACTCATTCCCCATGGTCAACTCGCTCGTTTCTCCCAAGGACCACCTTGGTGAATGGGAGGGCGTGATTCTCAAACTTTCTGGGTGTGGACGGCTGGGCAACTGATGCTTTGTCTCCTTGGCAGTTGGGCAGGCTGAGATGGGAAGATGGCTGGAGACTGGGAGCTTGAGATCAGGCAGGAAAACTTAGCAAGCCTCCACCACGACCCCAAGTAAACTCAAAAAACCTTAGGTGAGGGCAGTCCTCGGTGGAAGGATCACCTCCGGCTCAGAGTTTAAGACCAGGCTGGAAGACCAGGATATCAAACAACGGAAAGCCTGTGATCCCAGCACTTTGGGAGACTCAGGTCAAGAGGAAGGCCAGAGTAGGACGGTTTGAGAGCAGCCTAGGCAACCTAGTGAGGAAAGAAAATAAATAAGGCAAGAAAGAAAGAAAGATAGAAAGAAAGGATAGAAAGAAAGAAAGAAATCCATTCTCCTCCACAGCTTGTGCCCTCAGTTCTTCATCCCCTCATGTGAGAGTCCCCCAAGATTGACACTTTCCAGTCCCAAACACCCCCAATGGCTGCCCCTGAGTTGGTGTAGGGGTTCCTGAGTCTCCCTGACCAGGTTTCTGCTGGCTCTCCTCTCCGAGTTCATGAATGTGCCCCAGGCAGGCTGACCCTCCTACTCGGCAACAAAGACTTCCACCAAGCAATGCCAGGGAGACATCCTTCACCCAGAGACATTTCTTCCCCCCAATCCCATTTTACCTGACTCTAAAGCCAGTCACCCTGTGCATACAGCACATGCAGTTTAGTATCTGTGTATGATTCTGATGTTTTTGGAGACAGGGTCTGGCTCTGTGGCCCAGGCTGGTGCCCTGGGACATGATCGCTATTCACTGCCATCCTCGAAATTGTGGGCTCTGGCAATCCACCAGCCTCAGCCTCTGACGTGGCCACAATGACAGGCACCTCGATGACAGACACCCTGTTTGGATGGGTGCAGAGATGGGGTCTCCCTGCATGCTTCAGGTGGGCCTTGGGCTCCTGTGCTCCAGGAAAACTCCCATCTTGGCCTCCCAGAGCACTGGGATTCCAGATGTGGGCCTCAGTGCCAGGACTTCTGGTTCGTTTTCAACAAAGAATCAAGGTGGGGCCCAGGGACTCAGCCTTGTCATCCCAGCATTTTGGGAGTCCGAGGCCAGTGACCAACTTAGCCCACAGTCCGAGACCTGTCTGGTCAACTTGGTGAGACCTCATCCCTACTCTCCATCCCAAATGATCCATGCATGGTGGCACATGCCTGTCTTTCTGACTCCTCAGAAGGCTGGGTTAAAGATCACTGGAGCCTGGCGGGCTGAGGCTGTGGTGGCCGGGAGTGATCTACCGCACTCCATCCTGGGTGATGGAGAGAGACTCTGACTCAAAGAAAAAAAAGGAAAAATGGAAAAATAAGAAGAGCATCCATTTGTGTGTGTAGTGGGGATCGTTGTGAACAGACAGAGATCATTTGGGAAGGAGGCCCCATCATTAGGCTTAGAATTCCCAAAAGATGGAGGATTGGCAGAAAATTGGGCTGTGGATTTGGGAGGCTGAAGTGGTGGACTTCTAGAGCCCGGGAGTTTGAGATCAGCCTGGGCCATGTAGTGAGACCGCGTTGCTCTCGGGAACGCACACACAGTAGTCACCTGTGCTAGCACCCACGGTCCTGGACACAGGATATGGTCTCCTTTGTCCTGGGGCATTCCTTTGCATCACCCTCACTGACAGAAGGTGTGAGTCCAAGCCAGACAACAAGGCATACGACCCTCAGCTCCATGCCCAGGGAGGCCAAGTAGGGAGGAAGTCTGAGCCCAGGGGTCAGAGACCAGCCTGGGCAATGTGGAAAGCCTTCGCCTTGGTGAGAGGTCTCCATAATCGAGTCAGGCATGGTGACCCTGAACTCCTGGCTGCTCGGGTGCTGAGACGGGAAGACCACCTGAGCTCCACAGGTCAAGGCCCTGGGGGCCGCGATCATGCCACTGCACTCCAGCCTGACTGATGCACCCCAGTTGCATCACGATGGGCATCCACAGCTCCCCAGGGAAAGGTCCACATGGGTGGGGGACGATGATGTCATCAGAAAAGGAAGGTGTCCACCCCCCACCCAATGGTGGCAGATTAGGTGATTGGAAGCTGGGCTGGCCGCTGCATTCTCCACCACCTTGATTGCTCTGTGCCCGACAGCTGCCCTAAATTGGGGCCTTCTTTTCCATGAGTTCATACATGTGTTTTCCATGGGGCACAAGTGTGAATGGTGGAAGCAGGCCTTGTGGGATGCATGGCCAATAGCACAGGATGGACGTGCCTGGTGGCCACCTTTGAAACCTCCCATGAGCAACAGCCTTGGTAGTGTCTTTTCCTCTCTCACTGCTGAGGGTGACTCCTCATGCTATGTGTCAGGGGTGGTGGTGGTGGTGATTATTATTATTTGAAATTGGGATCCCACTTTGTCCTCCAGGCCTGAGTGCAGGGATACACTCAAGGCTACTGAGGACTCTACTTGCCGGGCTCAGGCGATCCTCCCACCATGGACTCCGAGTGATTGGAACCACAGGTCTGTGCCACCATGCCTGGATAATCTTTGGATTTAATTTTCATGGCCGAGATGAGGTCTCGCCCAGTGTCCTGGGCTGGTCTTGAACACGCAGGCTCAGGTCATCCACTCATTTCAGCCTCTAAAGGGCCAGGATGCCAGGATGAGCCCCTGAGCCCGGCCTGTGTTTGTGGTGGTGGGTGTTTGTATTAATATTCTGAATCAGAGTCCTGCCCTGTTCCCCAGGCCTGAGCACAGGGGACTGCTCTCAGCCACTGTGACCTTCACCATCTTGCTTCCAGGGATCCTCCTGCCATGACACTCAGAGTGGCTTGAACGAATGGTATGTGCCATCACACTCGGCTCATTTTTTTGACTTCTTGTAGAGATGAGGTCTCGCCAAGGTACCTGGGCTGGTTTAAACCAGGGGACTCAGGGCAACCTTTCACCTCAACCTCCCAAAGTGCCAGGGTGACAATCGTGAGCCCCCATGGCAGGCTTTCACACCCCTCTCGGGGCCCAACCGTGAGGTAGGCTCCCTTCAGATGACTTGGTATCCTGGAGATGGCAGCCAGTGTCACACACCGAGCCTGTCCCAGGGGAGGAGTGTCCCATGGGGCACCCACATCTCTGCCTGCCTCGATACCCAGTGTGGAGCTACTGGCTCCTCCCAGTGTCCGACTCGGGGAAAGGGTGGGTGTGATGCACAAAATCTCCGGGGTGCAGTCAGGCAACTCACACATGTCTCCTCGGCACTTGGGAGCCCGAAACAGGAAGATGGCTGGAGACTGGGAGCTGAGACAAGGCTGGACACCATAGAAAGCCCTCACCTCGACCCAAGCTAAAACCAGAAAACCTTGGGAGAAAGCAGACATCATTGGGAGGATCAACTCTGGCCCAGAATTAAAGACCAGGCAGGAAGACCAGGATGTTGACCAAATGGAAATCCTGTGATCACAGCAATTTTGGAGGCTCACGTCAAGAGTATGGCCCCGGGTTGTGTGGTTTGAGAGCAGCCTGGCCAACCTG
>NW_007015109.1:0-361 GCF_000164805.1 Carlito syrichta
AGAGGAAGACAAGTCAATTTGTTATTTTTTAACAGAAGAGAAACAGAAACTAGGGTAACATTCAAAAAGAAGATTCAGTCACTTTGGCGTGCATAATAGAAGAGGTTTACTCTCGGGAGCACCCATCACAAAGGAGAGACAGGGTCACCCATCACAGAAGAGTACTAGTCACTGGTACACCAATTATAGAGGAGACCCAGTTATTGGAATACTGATTACAGTGTGGTACTATTCACTGGGACATCCAATTTGGAGAAGGCCCAAACACAGAGGAGGGACAGTCACTGAGGTCTCAATCACAGAGGAGTCCCAAACAATGGAGCATCTACTTTGTAGGTGGCCCAAACACTGTGACACCCAT
>NW_007015110.1:0-361 GCF_000164805.1 Carlito syrichta
ACATTGGTATTTCTCACTGTAAGGCTCACCAGCCGGACTCCTCACCCATCACTCAGGGAACCTCCAGGGCAGACAATGCAGCCCGACAAGCAGCTTTAACATCTGTTCCCACCTTGGCTGCTGTTGCTCGCCCTGACCCAGACCACACACTCCCCACTAATTCACCACCCTCAACCTCCCCCTCCATTACAGACCTCATACCATACCTACACTCAATCTTTCACACCAATCCTTCTGCACTGACGTCTTTCCTAACAAATTTTTATACTCTCACTTCCCAACATAAGGAACTCATAAAAAACATTACCTCACAATGTTCCATCTGCCAGCAAGCCAACCCCAATACCCCTCTAAAACCGGG
>NW_007015111.1:0-498 GCF_000164805.1 Carlito syrichta
GAACATTTATCATAATACTGTAAGAATAGGAACCAAAAGGAAGCCCAAACTTTACCTCTACAATCACTAGTTATCTATTTAATCTTGAATTGTAACTCACATCTTTAAAATATAAAAAAAAGATATAAATAGTATCATAAAGACATAAGCCAGTAAGCGTCATTTATTATTGTTATTAATATTATATACTGTATGCAATTTTATATGCTATATTTTCATGCTACCAGCAGTGTGGTAGATTTGTGTGCAACAGCATCACCACAATTTTAGTTCTAAGGGCTCTTCATGCTCTGATTTTACCTCACCCTATGGGATGTAAACAGATCCCCAAAATGTCAGTGGTGGGACAAGAAAGGAAGAAGACTGCAAGGGGAGGTTCCAAGAAGACTTCAACAAGAATGCTTACCATCTGTCATGACTTCCAAATTCATTGTTAAATAAAAAGGTAGAGAGAAAACCTTGATCAAAGCAGTAGCTGAGTCCCTAATTGAATTATTA
>NW_007015112.1:0-360 GCF_000164805.1 Carlito syrichta
AACAGTGAAAAACATACTTCCCAAATACACCAAGTCTGAAATCGCTCATTGTATAACAGCGAGTAACACAGGTCATTCAGCATGTGCCAGTTACAAAACCACTCACATACAAAATTAAACAGTTAAACACATTTCACAATGCATTATTATGGTTAGAGATGAATTTCACACAACGTCCAACAGTGGAAGACATAGCTCTTCCAAAAATTCACCCAGTATTAATTTACCTCATCAGATAGGCAACGGTGAGAGACTCATGTCATACAACTTGCATGGAGTTGAGCAAACACCATCACATAACATAAACAGTTAAACACTTATTTCACACAACATGCCCCAATAAGAAGCACATTTCATAAA
>NW_007015113.1:0-359 GCF_000164805.1 Carlito syrichta
AACTCTCTGATAGGTTCCAGGACTCTCCCCTTTGCTCTTCAACTGGGCTTTTTATTATTTACCTGTAGTTTTCATTCAGTTTTCTGAGAAAAATTGGTCACGGGTGTCTCTAAAGGGCTGTTTAGAGAAACTCTCTGTCTGATGTTTTTAGACTATAGAGTAGTCTGCAAGATGTGTGGTGACATCAGCCTTGCTCTTAGCTCCTGAAGACAGACTGTGCTGGGAAGAACTGGACAGAGTTGACCAGTCCTCTGGTTTCACAGTAGCTATTTCAAGCACCAGCTGTGATAAGGTTAATGGGGGAGTGGTTTAGATTATAAAGGCTTTCCTTAGTTGTATATAGTCTTAATGTAATATCT
>NW_007015114.1:0-401 GCF_000164805.1 Carlito syrichta
AGACCCAGATGTTGCCCAAATGAAAAGCCTGTGATTGAAGCAGTTTTGGAAGCCCAGGCCAAGAAGATGGCCCGAGTTGGGATGTTTCAGAGCAATATGGGCAACCTAGTGAGTAAAGAAAAGAAGGAAAGAATGAAAGAAAGAAAGAAATACATTCTCCTGCAAAATTTCTTCTCTCAGTCCTTCCACCACTGCCCCCCAACATGTGAGTGTCTGCCAAGCTCGTCACCTACCAACCTCAATCCACCCCCCAATGGCTGTCCTATATTTGGGTGGGAGTTTCCAAATCTCCCTGGCCTGGTTCCTGCTGGCTCTCGTCTCTGAGGTGAGAAATGTGTCCCAGGCAGGCTGACCCTCTGACTTGGCAACAAGGATCTCCACCAAGAAAGGCCAGGGACACA
>NW_007015115.1:0-358 GCF_000164805.1 Carlito syrichta
TCGAGCACCTGGTGGTAGGTGGCTCGCAGGCCTCGAATACCAGCAGCCAACATCTCCACCGCCAAGTGATCTTGGGCAGCCAGGCGGGAGCGTGGCGGTGTCCTCGTCCCTGGATGCTCTGCTGCCCCTTCACTTTGGCTGAGGAGGCCTGAAGTTAAAAGGGGCTCTTCGGGCCTTCCATGCCCCAACTAAAGATGCCGCACAATTCTCTTGTTCCCTGTGAAGTGAGGCTCGTGAGTGAGAGACTACGGAATTCACTGTCTTCTTTCTCTACTACTTTTTTATCCAAAGAGAACCAAGGACTTGGCTAAAGTGGCCTGAATCCACTTTTCCATGGTGAAGGCAGTCGCTGCGTGCA
>NW_007015116.1:0-357 GCF_000164805.1 Carlito syrichta
TAGTTGGCTGACAAGTTAGCTGAACTAACTTTTCAGCTGACAGGCTGACTGATTAGTCAGTAGATTGGTTAGCTGATTCAACTTGATGGTTGGCTAATAGGCTGACCAATTAGCTGACTTTAATAGTCGGTCTGCAAGTGAGCCAAGTGAGCTGAATTAACTAGTCAGTTGGTGAGTGAACCGACTTGTCAGCTGACTTAACTATTAGGCCAGCAATTGAGCCGATTTGTCAGCAGACTTAACGAGTCGGTCAGCGAGTGATCCAACTGGTCAGCTAACTTAACTAGTTGGCCCACGTGTGAACTCACTGGTCAGTTGAATTTAGTCAGCTGGGGAATGATCCAACATCTCAGAAGA
>NW_007015117.1:0-872 GCF_000164805.1 Carlito syrichta
CAGGTCGCTTCCCAGCCAACAGTTCAACTAACTTGTTGGCTTGCTCAAAGGTCAAAAGATTGGCTAACTAGTCGTTTGCTCACCAGCCAACTAGTTAAGTCAGCTCACCATTCGGCTCTCTCGCTGGTCGACTAGTTTTGGCAAACACGTGTAGGGTCATTAGCCGGCAAAATAGTTAATTCAGCTGACCAGTCGGCTCACTCGCCTGCTTACTAGATAAGTCAACTCACCTGTTGGCTCACCCTCTGGCCGACAAGTTAAATCAGTTAAACGGTCGACTTACTAGCTGGCACACTAATTAACTAAGCTAACCAATCGGCCAACTAGTGGGCCAACTTGTCAACTGACAAGTTAGATCAGCTAATTAGTCGGCAGACTAGTTAGGTCAGCTAAGTAGTCGGCCAACTTGTCGGCCGACAAGTTAGGTCAGCAAACAAGCCAGCCAACTACCTAACTGAGCTAACTAGGGGGCCAACTGGTCAGTCAAATAATTAACCGAGGTAAATAGTTGGCCGACTAGTCAGCCAGCTGGTTAACCCAGCTAACAAGTCAGCCGAGTAGTCAGCCAACGTGTTATACCAGATAACTAGTCAGCCGACTTGTCAGCCTACAAGTTGTCACCTAGCTAACTCATTAACCAACTAGTAATGTCAGTTATTTAACTTGTTTACCAACTAGTTAAAACAGTTATATAACTCATTAACCAACTTGTTAAGTCAGCTAGCTATCTGAATAGTCAACTAGTGAAGTTAGCTAGCTAAGTCAACTGGCTAACTAGCTAGCTAATTATGTCAGCTAGCTAAGTCAGAGAGCTCACTAGTTAGCTAACTATTTAATTCAGATACTTAACCTTCTACCTAAATAGATAGCTA
>NW_007015118.1:0-446 GCF_000164805.1 Carlito syrichta
TTTCCATTGGGCTGTCTTGCACTTTGAATTTTTTACCCCTGCATGATTTAGTAATGTGATGCATTGATCATTTGGAAGATATTAGTTATTGAGTTATACAGATCTTCTAAAAGTGGACACCTTTCAACATACAAAAAAAAAAAAATTACACCAAAAAATTACATTTGTTGATGTCATTAACCAACTCATCAGAAAAGTCTTTTAAGTATTGCAAAGCCCTCGGGCTCACAGTGGCAGATATGCATTTTCCAAAATTCTGATTTTTACCTGATAGCCTGCATTCTGTCACTGGCAATACACCATTTGTTTCCTTCGAAGTGAGAGGCTCAATTGATTTTCAAGGAAATGCCTGCCAAATACCCAAGCCTGAATAACCACAGTTTGTCTGTCAGTAATTCCATGTAAACACTGCCAAGTTCCTCCCAACTTAGTCACATAGTGCGCAC
>NW_007015119.1:0-522 GCF_000164805.1 Carlito syrichta
TACCTAAATACCTAGCTAATCTGCTGGTCAGCGAACTGACTTAATGTGTTGTCTTAACCAACTAGACAGCCAGCTAGCCAACTGACTTAACGAGATAGATACTCTGATAGGCATTTGGCTAGCAAGCTGACTTAACTAACTGACTTAACTAGCTAGCCAGCTGGCTTAAATAGCTGAATTAACTAGCCAGCTACCTAGCTATCCAGCTCATTTAACTAGCTGACTTAATTAACTAGCTACCTAGCTAGCCAGCCCCCCGGCCAGTTGACTTAACTAGCTGACTCAACTAGATAGACAGTTGGGTATCCAGGTGAATAAACTAGCTAACTTAACCAGTTAGCCAGCAGCATAGCCAGCTGACTTAACTAGCTAACTACTTAGCTACCAGATGGGAAGCAAGTTGAATTAAGTAGCTGACTTAACTAGCTAGCCGGCAGAATAGGCATCTAACTTAACAGCTTTCTACCTAGCTCAACAGTTGGATAGCCAGCTGACTTAGTTGAATTAACAAGCTAGCCACCT
>NW_007015120.1:0-734 GCF_000164805.1 Carlito syrichta
TGGTGTGCACCTGTAGTTCCAGCTACTTGGAAGGCTGAGGTGGAAGAATTGCCTGAGCCCGGCAGGTTGAAGCTGCAGTGGTCGTGGGTGTGCCACTGCACTCCAGCCTGGGAAACAAGAGTGAGACTCTGACTCAAAATAAATAAATAAATTGAATTTTCATATACAGTAAGCCTGTTTCTGAGCTCTTTGTGCTAAGCCACTCGTTTATTTGCAGATTAATATGGGGCCGTCACTCATCATGTGAGGACCAAAACTATAAAATTAGAGAACAAAATATGTGCTCTTAACTCATTGTATATTGACTTAAAATTTGTATATCTCCCCTTTTCCTGAAGAGTCAAGGACTTTAAAACAATGTAACTCTATTAATTCCCTTTCAGTTCTCATCTACTTTAATTCTGTGGGGTTTTTTTTTTCTTTTTTAGCCAGTATTCATTTTATTTGGCCACATACTAAGCACTTTATTTGTTCATCATTCTTTTTTGCATCTCAGAATGTTCACATAGAATCACCTTTCTTCTGTTTATAATACGTCTTTTTAGATTTTTTTTGTTTGCTTGTTTGTTTGTGAGTCAGAGTCTCCCCGCTGTCACCCAGGCTGGAGTACAGTGGCATGCTCATGGCCACACCACCCTCAACCTGCTGGGGTTCGGGTGATTCTTCCCTCTCACCCTTCCCAAGTAGCTTAGGACCACAGGTGTGCGCCACCAACCTGGCTAATTTTTTGATTT
>NW_007015121.1:0-690 GCF_000164805.1 Carlito syrichta
ATGGCTTGCTAGAAAGCTAGCTATATTAGTCAGCTAATTTTGGCAGCTATGTAGCTAGTTGTCAGCTAGTTATTTCAGTTGGCTAGCTAGATTGTTAGCTAGATATCTAGCTAGTTAAGCCAGCTAGTTAAGCCAGCTGGCTAGCTAGGTAGACTAGCTGCTTAGCTCAGCTAGTGAAGTCAGCTTACTAACTAATTTAGTCAGTGAGTTAAGTCAGCTGGATAGCCAGTTACATAACTAGTTAAGAAACCTAGTTAAATCAGGTCACTACCAGCTGGTTACCTATGTACCTAGGTAGATAAGTCAGCTGGCAAGCCAGCGGGATACATAGCTAGCTATCTAGTGAAGTCAGCTGGCTATCCAGCTGACTAACTAGCTTCCTAGGCAGTTAAGTCAGCCTGCTAGACAGCAGGCTCGCTAGTTAAGTCACCTAGTTATGTCAAATGACTAGACAGCTGGCTAGCTAGGTAGCTACATAGTTAACTCAGCTGTCTAGCCCACTGGCTAACTAGTTAAATCACCTAGTTAGGTCAGCTGGCTAGCCTGCTGGCTAGCTAGGTAGATTGCCAATTTAGTCAGTCAGCTGGAAAGAAGGCTAGTTAGTTAAGTCACTCATTTTAGTCAGCTGGTCAGCCAGCTGACTAGCTATATAGCCAACTAGTTCATTCAGCTGACTAGCAAGCAGGCCAG
>NW_007015122.1:0-429 GCF_000164805.1 Carlito syrichta
TGAAATAAAAAGAAGAAAAAAGGAATGGAAAGGAGAGTAGGGGAGTGGAATGAAATGGAGAGGAAAAGAATAGAGAGAAATGGAATGGAATGGATTGGAATGGAGTGGAATGGATTGCGAAGGAGTGGAATGGATTGGGATGTAGAGGAAAGGAATGGAGAAGAATGAAAGGGAAGGGAAGGGAATGGAACTGAATAGAATGGAATGAAATGTAGTGAAATGGAGTGGAATGGATTGCAACGGAGTGGAAGGGAATGGAATGGAGAGGAATGAAAGGTAAGGGAATGGAATAGAACTGAATGTAATGTAATGAAATGTGTTGAAATGGAATGTAGAGGAAAGGAATGTGGTGCAAAGAAGAGGAATGGAATGGAATGGAGGGGAAGGAATGGAGAGGAATGGAATTGAGTGTAACGAAATGGAAAGGAA
>NW_007015123.1:0-428 GCF_000164805.1 Carlito syrichta
TAGTCGGTCTATTAGTTAGCTGATTTAACTAGTGGTCTGGCTAGTAGGCCTACTGGTTAGTTAACTTAACTATTAGCTGGCGAGTGAGACGACAGGTGAGTTGACTTAATTAGTCGGCCTGCAAGCAAGCCGGCTGGTCAGCTGAATTAACTAGTCAGCTCAGCCGGCGAGCAATCCTACACATGCTCTGCCACAATTAGTTGGCTGGCATGTGAGCCGTCTGGTGAACTGACTTAACTTGTCAGCTGGCAAGCAAATGATTAGTTAGCTGACCTGTTCGCCTTTGATTGAGCTTACAAGTTACTTGACCTGTTGGCTGGTGAGCGAGCCTACTAGTTTGCTGACTGGTTGGCAGGTGAGTGAGCCTACTAGTTAGCTGACATGATGGAAAGTGAGGGAGACCACTAGTTAGCTGACAGCTAGCTGAG
>NW_007015124.1:0-514 GCF_000164805.1 Carlito syrichta
AATTTAGGTCAGCTAACTAGTCAACCGACTAGTTGGCCGACATGTTAAGTCAGCTAAAAATTCGGCCGAGTAGTCAGCCAACATGTTAAACCAACTAAGTAGTCTGCCTACTCAGCCAAAAATTTAAGTCTCCTTGCTAACTCATTAACCAACTAGTTAAAACAACTAGTTAACTCATTTACCAACGAGTTAAAACAATTAGCTAACTCATTAGCCAACTCAATAAGTCAGCTAGCTAACTCATTATCCAACTAGTTGTCACCTACCTAAGTCAGCTAGCTAGCTAGCTAGCTAAGCCAACTAGATCACTAGATAGCTATTTAAGTCAGCTACTTAAGTCTGCTACCTAACAAGTTTGTTAATTATTAAATCAGCTAGTTATTCAGCTAGTTAAATCGTTAGCTAACTATTTAATTTGGTAGTTAAGTAAGCTAGCTAACTAGTTAGGTCAGCCTAAGTCAGCTATCTAAATAGTTGTCAGCTACCTAAGTCAGCTAGTTAAGTCAGTTTTTAA
>NW_007015125.1:0-379 GCF_000164805.1 Carlito syrichta
CCTAGATAGATCATTGAGGCAAAAAATCAACAAGGAGATTCAGAACCTAAACTTGACACTTGACCAAATGGACTTAATAGATACCTACAGATTTTCCACCCAACAACCACAGAATATACATTCTACTCATCACCATGTGGAATGTACTCCAAGATCAATGATATACTTGGCCATAAGTCAAGCATAAACCTTTTTCCCTAAGGTTGAAATCTTGCCATGCACACTCTCAGACCACAGTGGAATGAAAATAATATCAGCACCAACAAAATTTCCCCAAGCCCACAAAGACATAGACACTAAACAGCATGATGCTGAACAGCTACTGGGTCAACACTGAAATCAAAGCAGAAATTAAAAGATTCCTGTAAACAAATGAAAA
>NW_007015126.1:0-369 GCF_000164805.1 Carlito syrichta
AAAATTTTAAAAATGTATTAAGGATAGTTTTAGAACCCAAAATAAAGTTTATCTTTGTACAAGTTTTATGTATGTTTGGAAATAGTTCACATTTTGATAGTATTTTGTGATGTGTTCTATGAAAGTCAATTAGATTGCTTTTGTTGAATAATGTTTTTCAGTTTTTGTAGATCTTTTCTGATATTCTCTGCATTTGCTCTATCTATTAATATGAAAAGAATATTGACATATTCAACCCTGTTTTTGGATTTGTCCATTTTCCTTTTAGTTTTTGTTTTTGTTTTTGTTTTTTTGGTTTTTTGTAATCAATATTTTTTATTATGATGTTGTGGGGTACAGTTAAGGGTTAGTATACAATTATATTTCATT
>NW_007015127.1:0-444 GCF_000164805.1 Carlito syrichta
GCAATTTCCTCTTTTGCTTATGCACTTCTAATGACCTTTTCTTCATGTTATATTTAAACATAGTCTTACCACAGTTTTTGAAGTCCTCTGAACAGCCAGTATCTTATTTTCTAAGGAAAACTTAATGCACTTCACTTCTCCTTTGTCATCCATTCTTTAAGAAGAAAGAATATGTCAAGAGTTAAAGCTACTATCACTTATTGAGAAGACAAAAGACAAGTTAAATATTCAGGAGGCAGCAAATCCCTATTTAAAATTAAAATTAGCCGGGTTCGGTGGCTCAAGCTGTAATCCCGCGCCTTGGGAGGCTGAGGTGAGTGAATTGCCTGAGCCCACGGGTATGAAACCCGCCTGGGCAACTTGGTGAGACCTCATCTCTACAATAAATCAAAAAATTAGCCGGGCGTGGTAGCATGCGCCTGTAGTTCCAGCTCCTTGGAAGGC
>NW_007015128.1:0-343 GCF_000164805.1 Carlito syrichta
AAATGACAGGAGAGGCTTGAGGACCAAGGTTCCTCTCTGGGCTTAGAGAGATGATTCAGATGCAGACCCTGGGCGTACTGGGGCTTGGCCTGATGGAAGCTTCTGGAAACTGACCTTGCCCTCACTTTCCTATACTCTGTTAACATTTTCACAAATATAAGTTAAAGTATTTGATATTTTGAATCAGTCACTTATTACCACAGACTTTCATAGTAAATTATAGACTGTTTCTAGAATAGTCTATAATTAGAAATAAGATTTTATATAAATCTATGCATGTGTGTCTGTGTGTGTGTGATCTGCTTTAGTGACACATCATTTCTTCCTTTGAATTTCTGAAAAG
>NW_007015129.1:0-342 GCF_000164805.1 Carlito syrichta
CGCTGGCTGGCTAGCTGACTAGGCAGTCGGCTAACTAGCCAGTGGGCTAGCCATCTGGTGAGCCAGCCAGTTTAAATAGCCAGCCGACTTAACTAGCCAGCCAACCTGCTGGTTAGCCGGCTAGATAGCCAACTTAACTAGGTAGCCAAATACCTGAACAGCCTGCTAACCAGCTGGCTTAACTTGCCAGCCACCTAACTAGTCAGCTGGCTAACCAGCTAACTTAACTAGCTCACTTAACTAGATCACAATCCGGCTAACCAGCTAGCTTATCTAGCTAGCCACCTAGCTAGCCAGCTGACTAGCCAGTTCATTTAACTCGCTGACATAACTAGCTAGCCA
>NW_007015130.1:0-383 GCF_000164805.1 Carlito syrichta
TGATTTTACTCGCTGAAATATCTAGCTAGTCAACTATCCAGCCATCTGAGTTAACTAGTTTTTTAAGTAGCTAGCGACCTGACTAGCCAACTGACGTAAAGATGTGACTTAACTAGCTAGCAATCTGGTTAGCCAACTGATTTAATTAATTGATTAATGAGCTAGACAGCTGGACAACCAGGTGATTAACCTAGCTAACTTAACTAGATATCCAGATGGCTAGGCATCTGATTTAACTAGCTCTTTACCTCTCTAGCCACCTGGACAGAGAGCTGATTTAACAAGGTGAAATAATTACCTAACCAACTGGCTAGCCAACAGACTTAAATAGGTTACAACCTTGCCAGCAAGCTTGCTAGCCAGCAAACTTAACTAGCTGTCTT
>NW_007015131.1:0-1195 GCF_000164805.1 Carlito syrichta
TGGTGGCCCAGGCCTGTGGTTCCAACCACTTGGTGGATCAAGGTGCAAGGATCACCTGAGCTCAGGAGTTATAGTCCGCGGTAGCTGTGAGCATGCTCCTGCATTCCAGCCTGGTTGACAGAGCGGGATTCTGACTCCAAATAGTAAGTATCACTACCTCCACCACCACCACAGCCACCCAGCATGAGGAAACATCCTCAGGGAAGAGAGAGGAAAAGGTATTTTCTGACCTGACATTCATGGGATATTTCAAAGGTGACCACTGGGCACATTCAACCCATGCTTTTGGCCACGCAACACAGAAGTCCTACCTCCACCCTCCAGATTGTGCCCCAAGGTACAGACGCCTGTGAGCTCATGGAATAGATGGACCACAGTTAGGGTGGCCTTCAGGAACAGAGCAATCAAGGCAATCAAGCAATGCTGCAGCCAGTCCTGATTCCAGTTCCCCAGTCTGCTACCTTCATCTGGGAGGAGCTCCTCTTCCTCTCCCAATCACTCCATCGTCCTCTCCCACATGGACCTTTCCCTGGGGACCCACGGATGCACTTTGTGATGCATGTGGGTGGCATCTTTTTTGTCGCCAGAGTCCGTGGGCCAGGTTGGGGGGTGGTGGCACGATCGTGGCTTGATCTATAAGGCTCAAAGTCGGAATCTCACTCCGTCATCCAGGCTGGAGGGCGGTGGATCACTTCCGGCCACCGGCATTTCGTTCCAGCCACTCAGGAGGACACGGTGGGAGTATTGCTGGAACTCCATTGGTAGAGGCCATGGTGATGGAGAGCTGGTCCCTGCGCTCCGGCCTGGCAACAGAGTGGAACTCTGACTCAGAATAACAATACCAACCACCACCACCACCACATCCACAGACTGTGCTCAGGAGCTCAGCCTGGCATCCTGTTCCTTCAGAGGCCCAGGCGAGAGGTCGGTCACAGCCTGCACATTTGACAGATGGTGAGGCCTCAAATCAGCCATCAAGCCTAAATCTAAACAATAGCTGGGTGTGGTGGTGCAGGCCTGTCATTTCAGCCACTCTGGGGGCTGAGGCAGGAGGATTACCTGAACCTGGCATATGGAGTCCAGTCACCATGAACACGCTCCTGTGCTCTAGCATGGACAACGGAGCGGGATTCCAAATCCAAATCATAATAATCACCACCACCACCACCTCCACTGCTACCCAGTGTGAGGAGTC
>NW_007015132.1:0-361 GCF_000164805.1 Carlito syrichta
AGGGCTGTGGAGGCCAAGCACAGGGGCTCATGCCTGTCATCCTGTCACTCTGTGAGGCCAAGGTGAGAGGATGTCCTAAATGCCCATGTTTGAGACCAGCCTGGGCACCTTGGCGAAAACTCATCTCTATAAGAATCCAAAAAATTAGCCGAGTGTGGTGGTGCATGCCTGTCATTCTGGCCATATGGGAGTCTGAGGCAGAGGGATTGCTGGAGCATAGCTGGTGGAGGCCACCGTGGCTGACTAAATTCCCTTTCACTCCGGCCTGGGCGACAGAGTAGGACCCAGACTTAAAATAACAATATCAACCACCAACACCACAACCACAGGCCAAGCTCAGGGGCTCAGCCTGGCATTCCAG
>NW_007015133.1:0-340 GCF_000164805.1 Carlito syrichta
GAAGCTTTTAGCCGGAGTGGGTTTAAACCGTCTCCACACGGGAGGGGGATGCTGCATCTGCTCAGCTTGACCTTCTCACTTCTGCCTCCTAGTCTGACCTCCCAGGGCCACTCCTGCATGGCTTGGGGGGTTCGCAGAGGCTGTGCCCGGCACACACCCGGGCCCAGGCCTCCCGCACCCAGGGCACTCCTCTGATGATCTCCGCATTAAATGCCTGGAATTGCAGACCCGTCAGCAGACCTATTTCCTTCCAAGTTGGCCACTTTTAATTGACACCAGGGGTTTGCACCGCCTCACACTCCACCACTGAGTCCATGAAGCTGTAGGTTTTCGTGTAGCA
>NW_007015134.1:0-1806 GCF_000164805.1 Carlito syrichta
ATGGAATGGAGAGGAATGGAATTGAATGGAATGGAGAGGAATGAAATGGAAAGGAATGGAAAGGAAAGGAATGGAAAGGAAAGGAATGGAATGGATAAGAATTGTATGCAATGGAATGGAATGGAGAGTAATTGAATGGAATGGGAAGGAATAGAAGGGGATGGATTGGGTTGGAATGGAATGGATAGGAAAGGAATGCAGAGGAATGGAATGGAATGGACAGGAATGGAATTGAATTGAAATGAGTTGAATGCAATGGAATGGAAATGAATGGTATGGAATGGAATGGAATGGAGGGAAATGGAAAGGAATGGAATGGAATGGAGAGGAATGAAATGGGACAGAATAGATTGGAATGGAAAGGAATACAATGAAATCAAATGGAATGGAGAGGAATGGAATGGAAGGGAGATGAATGGAATGGAATGGAATGGAGAAGAATGGAATGGAATGGAAAGGAATGGAAGGGGGATGGAATGGAATGGAATGGAAAGAATGGAATGGAATGGAATGGAGATGAATGGAGTGGAATGGAATGGAGTGGAATGAAATGGAAAGGAATGGAATGGAATGGAATAGAAAGGAGATGAAATGTAAGGAATGGAATGGAATGGTGAGAAATGGAATGGAAAAATTTCGAATGGAATGGAGAAGAATGGAAGGGAATGGAATGGAATGGAATGCATCGGAATGGAAAGGAATGGAATGGAATGGAGAGGAACTGAATAGAATGGTATGAAAACGAATGGAGTGTAATGAAGAGGAATGGAATGGAATTTAATGGAATGGAATGGAGTGGAGAAGAATGGAGTGGAATCGAATTGAATGCAATGGAGAGGAATGGAATGGAGTGGAAAGAAATGAAATGGAATGAAAGAGAGGAAAGGAATGATATGGAATGGAATGGAGTGGAATGGATTGGAGAGGAATGGAATGGAGAGGAATGGACTGGAATGGAATGGAGAGGAATGAAATGGAATGGAATGCAATGGAATGGAATGTAGAAGAATGGAATGGAATGGAGAGGAATGTAATAGAGAAGAATGGTATGAAATGGAGAGGAATGGAATGGAATTGAATGGAATGGAGAGGAATCGAATGGAATGGATAGGAATGGAACACAGAGGAGAGGAATGGAATGGAGAGGAATGGACTGGAATGGAGAGGAATGGAATGTTGAAGAACTGTATGGAATGGAATGGAATGCAGAGTAATAGAATAGAATGGGATGGAATGGAATGAAGAGGAATGGAAGGGAATGGAATGGAATGTGGAGGAATGGAATGGAATGGATGATATGAAATTGAATGGAGAAGAATTGTATGGAATAGAATGGAATGGAGAATTATGGAATGGAATGGAATGGAATGGAATGTAGAGAAAAGTAATAGAATGTTATGGAATGTGATGGAATGGAATGCAATGCAATGGAATGGAACATAGAATAGATTGTAATGGAGAGGAATGCAATGGAGAGGAATGGAATGAACTAGAAAGGAGAGCAATGGAATGGAATGGAATGGAATGCAAAGGAATGGAGATGAATGGTATGTAATGGAATGGAGTGGAGAGTAATGGAAAGGAATGGAATGGAAAGGAATGGAATGGTATGGATTGGAATGGAAATGAGTTGTATGGAAATGAACGGAATGGTGTATAATGGAATGGAATGGAAAGGAATGAACTGGAACTGAATGGAATGGATTGGATTGGAATGGAATGGATAGGAATGCAATGGAATGGAATGGAATGCAATGGAGAGGAATGAAATGGAATGGAATGGAATGCAATAGAATGTAATGTAAA
>NW_007015135.1:0-339 GCF_000164805.1 Carlito syrichta
AGCTAGTCAGCTAACTATCTAGTCATCTAGTTATGTCAGCTAGCTGCTCATGTTGCTAAGTTAAGTCAGGCAGCAAGTCAGCTAACAATTCAGCTAGATAGTTAAGTCAGCTAGCTGCTCATGTTGCTAGTCAGCTATCTAGTTAAGTCAGCTAGCAAGTCAGCTAGCTTGACAGCTAGATAGTTAAGTCACCTAGTCAGCTAACTAACCAGTTAGCTAGTTAATTAAGTCAGCTATCTAAACATATAGATAGCTTGTTTGCTAGCTAGTTATGTCAGATTGATAGTCAGTTAGCTAGTTAACTCAGTTAGCAAATAAACTAGTTACTTAGGTAACTAT
>NW_007015136.1:0-626 GCF_000164805.1 Carlito syrichta
GAGGAATGGAATGGAATGGAGAGGAATTCAATGGCATGGAATGGAATGCAATGGAGTTGAATGGAATGGAAAGGAATGGAATGGAAAGGAATGGAGTGGAATGAAGTGGAAAGGAATGTTATGGGGAGCAATGTAATGGAATGGAGAGGAATGGAGAGGAAAGAAAAGGAATGGATTGGAAGGGAATGGATTGAAGTGGAATAGAATGGAATGGAATTTAGATGAACGGAATGGAATGGAATGGAGAGGAATTGAATGGAGAAGAATGGAATGGCAAGGAATGGGTTTAAATGAAGAGGAATGGAATGGAAGGAAAAGGAATGGAATGGAATGGAGAAGAATGGAATGTAATGGAGTGGAATTGGGAGGAATTTAATAGAGACGAATGGTATGGAAATGAACGCAATGGAAAGGACGGGAGAGGAATGGAATGGAGGGAATGGAGTGTAATCGAATGGACTGGAATGCAATTGAGTGGAATGGAATGGAAGGGAGATGAATGGAATGCAATGGAATGGAATGGATTGGAATGGAAAGGAATGAAATGGAATATAGCAGAATGGAAGTTAATGGAGTGCATTGGAATGGAATGGAGAGGATTGAGATGTAGTGGAGAGTTATGCAAT
>NW_007015137.1:0-340 GCF_000164805.1 Carlito syrichta
TTTCGGAGGACAAAGAAGAAGGCTTATATGAGATGATTGCTATTTTTAAAATGGCTCCCAACACGTGACTGGTGCTCCATTGACAGACTGCCTCCAAATCGAATGTCACAGTCAAAAGACATGGTCTGTGATGAATGCTGCAGTGACTGGCTATCTTCAGTTATAGGTGTCACTGTGATTGGTCCTGCTCTGTGTTAGATGAATCAGTGACTGGTCATACTCTATATGGGTGCCCCAGTGACTAACCCTCCTCTCTGATGGGTGTTACTGTGCCTGTACTGCCTTCGTAATGGTTGAAACAAAGACTTGTTCTCCCTATTATGTGTGCTCCTTTGACTGC
>NW_007015138.1:0-871 GCF_000164805.1 Carlito syrichta
ATTATTATTCTGAGTCGGTGTCCCACTCTGTCACCCAGTCCAGAGCGCAGGGACTCTATCTCAGCCAATGTGACCACCACCAGCTGGGCTCCGGTGATCCTCCCGCTGTAGCCTCATGAGTGGCCAAAGCAACAGACGTGCACCACCATGATCATTTTTTTGGTTTCTTGTACAGATGAGGTCTCGTCAAGGTATTCGGGCTGGTCTCAAATCCGGGCGATAAGGTCATCCTCTCACCTTGGCCTCCCAAGTATCGAAATGACATGCGTGAGCCTCCACACCTGGCCGTCACACCCCTCTCAGGGACCCACTGCAAGACCCACTCCCTTCTGATAACATGGGACCCCGGAGAGGGCAGGTGGATTGGACTACCGATCCCACCCTGGGGGAGGCGTGGTGCAGGGCCTCCATGGGGCGCCCACCCCTCTGCCCACCTCAATAATCAGACTGGACCTGCTCTCTAATCCAGGGGTCGCCACTGGGAAAGGGAGGGTGTGACTCTCAAACATTCTTTGGGGGTCCAACTGGGCAACTCAAGCCTGTCTTCTTAGCACTCGGGTGGCCGAGACGGGAAGATGGTTGGAGCCCAGGTGCTGAGACCAGAATCGACACCATAGCAAGCCCCCACCTCGACCCCAAGCCAAACCCAGAAAACCTTGGTTGAGGGCAGGCCTCGGTGTGACGATCGCTTCAGGCCCAGAGTTCAATACCAGGTAGGAAGAACAGGATGTCGACCAAATTGAAAACCCGTGATTGCAGCAGTTTGGGAGACTGAGGCCAAGAGGAAGGCCTGAGTTGGGGGATTTGAGATCTGCCAGGACTACCTAGTGAGGACACAAAATAGAGAGAGGGGGAAAAGGAAGAAAGAAAA
>NW_007015139.1:0-334 GCF_000164805.1 Carlito syrichta
GATAGGAGGCTGCCTGAGAATCAGAGATGGTCACAGACAGCAAGGCTGAGATTCCCATGGATCCTCAGATCCAAGGTTGTACATCTGCATCCTGTTTTATCGTCTCTATAGACCTCTATAGACCTTATAGACCTCTATAGACCTCATCATCTTCTGTGGATAGCATCTGTCCCTGTGGTAGCCTCTTCAGGGGTGCTTTCTTTTCATTGATATTTCAGTGCTCTTATCTTTGGGTAAAACTTAAGGATGAAAAAGTCAAGACACTGGGATTTAAGTTCTAGCCTTCTGCTATTGTGTTCCCCATGATCAACAATGTGCAACCTTAAATACATTA
>NW_007015140.1:0-334 GCF_000164805.1 Carlito syrichta
AGCCATCTTAACTGGCCAGCCATCTAGCTAGCCAGCTGGCTAACTAAATGACTTAACTAGCTGACTTAAGTAGATAGTGATCTGGTTGACCTGCTGGCTCAACTAACTAGCCACCTAGCTAGTCATCCATCTATCCAGCTCACTTAACTTGCTGATTTAACTAGAAGGCCATCAGGCTGGCCAGCTTACTTAATTAGCTAGCTACCTTCCTAGCCATGTGGCTAGCCAGCTGACTTAAACAGCTGACTTAATGAGGTAGGCAGCTGGCTAGTCAGTTGACTAAACTAGTGAGAGACCTAACTAGCCAGTTGGCTAGACACTAGAATAAATTCCT
>NW_007015141.1:0-332 GCF_000164805.1 Carlito syrichta
ATCAAGGTAGCACTACTCAGAGGTAAGGGCTAGTAACTTTTACACCCAACACAGAGAAGGGCTAGACACTTTGGCATCCTCAACAGAGGAGATACAGTAACTGTGACAACCATTATGGAACAGGGCTAGTCATTGGGGCAAGATTTACAGAAGAGGGCCAGTCACTGTGGTAAACATTAGGTTCAGTTACTCGGATACTTATAATGGAGAAGTGCCAATCACTTGGGCATTGATCACAACGGAGAGTCTGTGACTGGTGTACACATCACGTAGGAGGACCAATCACAAGGACACCCAACACTGAAGAAGGCAATTCAAGGGTGCTCCAAGTA
>NW_007015142.1:0-878 GCF_000164805.1 Carlito syrichta
CCCAAACTCTTGATATTATCCTCCCGAGAGTCAGAATTGTAGTCTCCCTGGTGCTCTATATCTTAGAAGTTTTACATGTTTGCATATAGCCCTCTAGAATGTCAAATGGTCTCTCTTTGACTGGAAGAACATAGACTCAAAGAAATATGTGACCATGAGTACACTGCAACTTATGAATGATGTGCTGAGATGGTAAATGAAAGTGGTGCCAAGGTCCTAAGCATTGGTCACACTCTCACCTTAGTGAGAACCTGACCAAAAGGGGGTAATTTTTTTTTAAATTTTTTTTATTGTGAAGTTGTGGGGTACAGTTAAGGGTTAGGTATACAATTGCGTTTCATTCAGGTACCCTGTTGATATGGGGTGTTTCCCCGTTCCCAGTCAGATATATGCTTCTGTTAATCCTATCTCCCTCCCCCCACCATAGTTTCCCAGTACGGTCAGTCATTTTCGTATAGTATTGCATTGGATGTTTAAGGTCCATTATATGAGTGAGAACATGTGATACTCGGATCTTTGTTTCTGTGAGAGGTCACTCAGTATTATAGACTCTAGTTCCATCCAGGTTGCTGCGAAATTCATGATTTTGTTCTTTTTTATGGCTGCGCAGTATTCCATTGTGTATATGTACCACATTTTTTAAATCCAGTCCTCTTTTGACGGGCAGCATGGCTGTTTCCAGGTTCTTGCTATTGTGAACAATACTGCGATAAAAATGGGTGTGCAGGTATCTTTTTTTATAGAGTGAATTGTGTTCTTCAGGATATATTCCCAGTAGGGGGATTGCGGGGTCATATGGGAGGTTGGTATTTAGAGCTTCTAAGAATCGCCACACTGCTTCCACAGAGGTTGCACTAGTTTTACACTCCCACAACAGT
>NW_007015143.1:0-391 GCF_000164805.1 Carlito syrichta
AGGTTCATGGCTTCCATTAGAATCTTAGAAAGTGAAGAGCTAAGACTTACTGAAGCTGATAAAAAAAATATGGTAACTAAACTTTGTCATTTCCCAATACCATTTTTTCTCAAGTAGGGATAAAGAAAGCTATGTGAGACTTAAAGCTTTCATTTTAATAAATGTAAGCTAATCCAGAAGGAATTATTTTCTTTGACCTGAATAAGGGAATTACTGATATTACCTTGAAGTACTGTTGTGAGCATTGGGGGATAATAGATATACATAGCATGTGATATACAATAGGCTCAGAATAATTGATCATCTTTTATATTAGTTAATATTGGGATGTTATGAAGACTGAATGGAATCACAAATATGATGTTCCTGAAAATAGTGCATTTTAAATATA
>NW_007015144.1:0-329 GCF_000164805.1 Carlito syrichta
CTGTGTCATCTCCTCCAGAGGCCTGCCAAAGCAACATCTCTTCTCCATCAATCCTTTATTGGAGACACTCTGCAGAGGAGGAGACATTGGTATCTCTCAACAATGATGAGCTAAGGACAATTGAGCATGGTGGTGAAAGCCATCAACTGTCATCAGAGTTTGGTTCAAACCAGGGTTTTGCCCTGTGCTCTCCTCAGATTCTCAGGCAATCTATTTACCCTCCATCAGGCTCCAATATTGCTTCTGCAGAAATAGGGATTAACCCCCACCTGGAAGTTGGATGGTTCAAATCTGGTGCATAGTGAGAATTTCCATTACAAGCCATTACA
>NW_007015145.1:0-1220 GCF_000164805.1 Carlito syrichta
TAGCGTGTGAGCTGACTGGTCAGAAGACATAAATAGTCGACAGGTGATTGAGCTGACCGGTTAGTCTACTTAAATAGTAGGCTGGCGAGTGAGCCAACTTGTCAGCTGCCTTAACTACCTGGCTGAGAGAGCTGATTGGTTAGCTGACTTTAGTCGGCTGGTGAGTGAGCTGAAAGGCCAGAAGACTTAAATAGTCGGCCAGTGAGTGAGCCAACATGTGAGCGGAATTAACTGTCTGGCAGGGAGTGAGCCAACAGGTGAGCTGCCTTAAGTAGTTCGCCAGCAAGTGAGCCGAGCTGTAAGCTGACTTAACTAATCAGCTGGTGAGACTGTCAGCTCATTAGCTGACCGGTTGACTGGCGAGCAAGCCGACAAGTTAGTTGACCTGTTGGCTGGCAAGTGAACTGACTAGTTTGCTGACTGATTGGCAGGTGAGCAAGTTGACTATTTAGCTGACCTGATGGAAAGTGGGCAAGCCCAGTAGTTACCTGACCAGTTAGTTGAGTTGTTAGCCGACTAGTTAGCTAAGTTACTAGCTGATTTTCTAACTGATTTAATTAGCCCGCTGACTAGCTAGCTGGCTATCTAGCTGAAATAACTAGCTAGCAAACAAGTTATCTAGCTGTCTAGCTAGTTGACTTAACTAGCTAGCTAACTTGCTAGTTAGCTGGCCTGCTGACTTAACTATCTAGCTGACTAGCTAGCTGACAAATAGCTAGCTGACTAGCAAGCTGACTAGTTAGCTGATTTAACTAGCTAGGTGAATAGTTAGCTGAGTTGCTAGCTGACTTTACTAACTAGCTGACTAGCTAGCTGACTTAACTAGCAGACTAGCTAGTTGACTGCCTAGCTGGCTAGCCAGGAGACTTAACTAGCTAGCTAGCTGGTTAGCTACACGGCTAGTTAGCTGGCTTAAATAGCTAGCTACCTGGTTGCCTAGATAGCTAGGCAGCCGGGTAAGTAGATAGTGACCTGGCCAGCTGGCTAGTCAGCCAGCTTAAATAGCCAGTCGACTGTCTGGACAGTCGGATAGCCAGCCAGCTTATCTAGCCAGCCACCCTGCTGCTCTGCCAGCTAACCAACTATATTAATTTGCTGGACACCTACCTGACCAACCTTATAACCAGCTGCAATAACTTGCCAGCCACCTAGCTAGCCAACAAGCTAACCAGCAGACTTAGCTAGCTGACTTAACTAGATAGCCATCTGGTTAGACAGCT
>NW_007015146.1:0-674 GCF_000164805.1 Carlito syrichta
CTAGCTAAAATGCTACTTAAGTTTGATGGTTAGCCATCTGGCCAGCTAGTTATTTCAGCTAGTTCATTCAGTTGGCTGGCTAGTAAACTAGCTATATGTCAGCTAGTTATATTAGCTGGGTAGCTAGTTAAGTCAGCTAGATATGGCAGCTGGCTAGCTAGATAGCAAGCTAGGTAGCTAGATTGTTAAGACAGATAATTAACCCAGCTGTCTAGCTGGATAGCTAGCTGGTTAAGTAAGCTAGTTAAGTCGAGTTTCTATCTAGTTAAGTCAGTGATTTAAGTCAGCTAGCTATCTAGTTAGCTAGTTAAGTAACCTAGTTAAATCAGCTCACTAGCCAGCTGGTTAGCTAGGTAGCTGGGTTGTTAAATCAGCTCGCAAACCAGTGGGCTACATAGGTAGCTAGCTAGTTAAGACAGTTGGCCATCGACCTGGCTATCTAGGGAGTTAGGTAAGCCTGCTAACCAGCTGGCTAGCTAGTAAAGACACCTAGTTAAGTCAGCTGCCTAGACACTTGGCTAGCTAGGTCTCTAGATTTTTAACTCAGATGTCTAGCCCGCTGGCTAGCTAGTTGAGACACCTAGCTAAGTCAGCTGCATAGCCAGCTGGTTAACAATGTAGCTTGCTACTTAAATCAACTGGCTAGACAGCTGGCTGGCTATTTAAGTCACCTA
>NW_007015147.1:0-326 GCF_000164805.1 Carlito syrichta
ACTGCACTCCAGCCTGGGCAACAGAGTGAGACTCCAACTCAAAATACACACACACACACAACACACACACACACACACACACACACATATACATACCAGGGTGCCAAAAATGTATGCACATTTTAAGAGATGTTATCTATGTATTACTTTTCAAAGTTGAATTGAATTGTGGCAGCAATACGTAATTGCAGAAGTCAAATGTGACTTGTGTTCATCTCTGGTTATTGGTATAGACTGAGTATTACAATTTGAATATAGTTTTTTCCTTTCTTAAAATGTATGGTAGTAGGAATCTGCCGGGGGTGGAGGGCACACCATATCAACAA
>NW_007015148.1:0-1677 GCF_000164805.1 Carlito syrichta
CTGCAAGGGTCTTTCTTCTGCAGCATTTCAAAGTTAGAGGTTCAAAAACAGTCTTAATCTTGAAGTTGAAATATGATTTGGGAAGCCTGTGAAACATGTCAAAGATTGAAAACACTTGACAAAAATAGGATTTCAGGTCACTGCAAAATAATAACCATTCATTTATCCAAAGCAATAATAAAAAGATTTTTAAAAGCAAAGTCTTTATTCTTTGATAGAGAAGACTCTTCGTTTTCCAAACAATCAAAAGACTGAGAAAGACTACGTAAGACAGGATCTGTCTCTCCTCTCTTCTCTCTGTTTTTTAAAGTTTACCCAAAAAGTGAGCAAAAAATGTTTGTCACTATTAGTGCTACACAAAACTTCTGCTCAAAAGAAAAAAAAAATCGACCTTTTGCATTAGTGTATTATCAATACTAAATATAAAGCCTTATAAACAAATTCACCCAATCACAGCTTTAGATTGTACCAGATTTCTATAAACTGTTAATAATGTCTCATATTTTTTTAAAAAAATGATTCATTTTAGCCGGGCTCATGGCTCAGCCTGTAATCCCACGCTTTGGAAGGCTGAGGTGAATGTATTGCCTGAGCCCGCGGGTTCGAGACCCACCTGGGCAACTTGGTGAGACTTCATCTCTAAAATAAATCAAAAAGTCAGCTGGACATGGTAGCGCGTGCCAGTAGTTCCAGCTACTTGGAAGGCTGAGGCGGAAGGATCGCCAGAGCCCAGCAGGTCGAGCCTGCAGTGGCCGGCAGCGGTCACTGCACTCCAGTCTGAGTGGCAGAGTGAGACTCCAACTCAAAAAATATGTATATTTATTTTTGGCTATCTATATTTTAATTTTATCTCTATATTTTTTATTCCTTCATTTAAAAACAAACTTCAAGTAACTTTATACTAGACCCAGTTGTTTTTTAAACAACAAGATATGCTTCTGGTAAGAAAAGTTATAGAGGCATAAAATTGTGTTGCATATGACACATATGGAAATGTGGACAGATACACAGAAGCAGATCTTACAGCTTTTATCAGGATTCTCATTTGTCAGCTGTCAATTATTTTTTCTCAGCCAGGCACAGTGACTCACACCTGTAATGCCAACACTTTGGATGGCAGAGAGGTGAGAGGATTGCCTGAGTCCAGGGGTTCAAGACCAGCCTGGGTAACAGGGTGTGACCTCATCTCTATAATAAATCAAAAAATTATCGAAGCATGGTGGAGTGCTCCTGTAGTTCTAGCTACTTGGAAGGCTGAGGTGGAAGGATCTTCTGAGCCCAACAAGTCAAGGTTGCGGGGACTGTGAGCACACCACTGCACTCCAGTCTAGGTAACAGAGTGAGACTCTGACTCAATAAATAAGTAAATAAACAAAAAAATAGTTTTTCTTTTTTCCAATGAGACTATCAATCTTCTGTTCATCTTTTTCATTAGCTTTGGAACGCAAGAGAGAACTTACCAATGATCCCTAGTTGCTGTGCGACAGCTAAGGATACCAAGGGCCCAGTGAGTACCTCACTTGGTCACTTGGAGTTCCTGGGTATGACTAGAAGTACTACTTTGAATCCTGCTTCTGAAACCATATGTTAAAATAAAATATTTAAGACAAGTTAAATGTAACAGAGTTTAAATGAGCAAAGATGATTCATGCATTGGACAGACTTACGAACCAGAGG
>NW_007015148.1:2396-3799 GCF_000164805.1 Carlito syrichta
TCATATCCTCCTATATAAAGAGGGGTAACAATATCTACCCAGTAAGCTAAAGAAATATCAAAGTATAGAGAAGGTGTCCAGCACAGGCTCTCTGGCAAATCATAAATGTGACTATGATGACATACCCTAATCTGATATTTTAAACTTCTGGCTAGGTGTGTGTGTGTGTGTGTGTTTGTGTCTGTGTAATGTGTATTTGAGAATGGACTTTGATGTTATAAGTAGATGTATTTTTTTCTGCTTTTTTGAACAACAAAGTCTTGATTTCACATTTGGAACTACACTTCCTTTTTGTTCTAGGAAAAGAGAGATTGTATTTTTTTGCCTATGCAATAGTAAAGCAAAGCAAAAAGTAAAAAGAAGTCTGAGATAATGGAAAACTATGCTATACAGCATAATGTATGAAGTTTTGTTTTAGTTAGAAATATGGACAACCAACAGGTAAAACCAATAAATAAACAAAACAAATGCAAGAATCAATCATTATTGCTAAAACAGTGTGTTCTATGATCAAGGATGACCTCTCTGAGAAAGAAACATTTGGCTGATGTCTGAATAATATAAAGACGTCTTCCATGTTGTGGAAGACAGAATAATGACCCCGACAAAGATAGCCACATTTTCATCCTCAGTACTGTGAATATTGTGACCTTGCATACATAGCAAAAGGAAATAAATAATATAATATTATTATTATAAATAATATAATAATAATATAATCTTATTATTATAAATAATATAATAATAATATAATCTTATTATTATAAATAATATAATAATAATATAATCTTATTATTATAAATAATATAATAATAATATAAAGACGTCTTCCATGTTGTGGAAGACAGAATAATGGCCCCGACAAAGATATCCACATTTTCATCCTCAGTACTGTGAATATTGTGACCTTGCATACATAGCAAAAGGAAATTTGCAAATGTGATAAAGGTTAAGGAACTTGAGATGAGGGGATTATCCTGAAAGATCCATGTGGACCAGGCTAATGACTTTAAAAGTAAAAGAAGACAGTAGAACAGTTGATCAGAAAGATATGATGTGAGACGGAGTAAGGCTCATCACCGCTGACTTTGAAGATTGAGGAAGAAGGCCAGGAGTCAAGAAATATGGTGACCTCTAGAATCTGAGAATGGCCCTTGGCTGATAGCCAGCAAGAACATGGGAATCTCTGTCATAGCAGCAAAGTACTGAATTTGCCAACAACTCAAATGAGCAGGAAGTGGATCATCCCCCAGAATCTTCAGAATGCAGCACTGCTGACAATCTGATTTTGGTTTAGTGAGATCTATGCTTGACTACTGACCTACAGAATTGTGAGATGGTAAACAAGTGCTCTTCTAAGTCATGATTTCCATAGTACTCTGCTACAGCAGCAACAGAAAATG
>NW_007015149.1:0-461 GCF_000164805.1 Carlito syrichta
TATTCCATTCCTCTGTCTTCCACTCCTTTCCATTCCATTCCTCTCACTTACATTCCATTCCATTCCTTACCTACTCATTCTAATCGATTCCATTCCATTCCTCTCCATTCCCTTCCATTCCATGCCATTCCATTCCATTCCACTAGATTCCATTCCATGAGATTTCTCTCCTTTCCAATTCATTCCATTCCATTCCATAATATTCCATTCCATTTCTCTCCATTCTTCTCCATTCCAATAACCTCCATTCCATTCCATTCTTCTCCATTACATCCCATTCAATTCCACTCTATTCCCATCCATTCCATTCTATTCCATTCTCGTGCATTTCATTCCAACTCACAGCATTCCATTCAATTCTTCTGCTTTCAATTCCATTCCATTCCATTCAATTCTATTCCATTCCATTCCTCTCCATTCTTTTCCATTGCATTCCATCCCTCTCCATTCCATTCTATTCA
>NW_007015150.1:0-532 GCF_000164805.1 Carlito syrichta
TCAGCTAGTTAAGTCAGTTGGGTAGCTAGTTAAGTTAGCTAGTTAAGTCAGCTGCCTAGTCAGCTGCCTAGCTGGCTATCTAGTTAAAGTCAGCTGGCTAGCCGGCTGGCTAGGTTAGTTAAGTCACCCAGTTAACTCAGCTTGCGATCCCACTTGTTAGCTAGGTAGCTAGGTAGTTAAGTTAGCTGATAAGACTGAAGGATACATAGCTATCTAGTTAGTCAGCTGCTTTAAATAGTTAGCTAACTAGATAGCTACATAGCTAACAAACTGACTTAAATAGTAAGCTGCCTTGCTAGTTTACTGATTTAACCAGCTAGATAACTAGTTATCTTAATCATTATCTAACGTTTTAGTTAGATGACTTAATCATCTAGGTTTCTAGTTGTCAGCTGGCTAGCCTCCTGGCTAGCTAGAATTTTCAGCTCATTAAATCAGCTGGTTAGCCAGCTGACTATCTACTTATGTCAGCTTGTTGAGTCTGCTGGCTAGCCAACTGGCTAGCTGGTTAAGTCAGCTAGTTAATTCAAGT
>NW_007015151.1:0-322 GCF_000164805.1 Carlito syrichta
GGCACCTAGAGCCTCTCCACACGAGCTTCCTGCCCTCTAGAGTCCCGAGGATGCACGTGCAGTGTTCGAGGCCACTGTGACCCCGGAGACAGGCCATGGCACTGACAGGTTGGCAGCTCCACGCACTCGCCAGGAGGACAGAGAACAACCCGGTCGGCCACAAAATAGACCCCAGACACACTCCTGAGCATACCACCCACGATGGAGACCCAGGCCACAGGCGCTGGTCCTGGCACCGGGACTGCCCTGCCACCTTGGCCTGGCACAGCCTGTGCACCCTCCACTCTCCCTGGCCTGTTGGAAGGGGCGATTGTCCCCCAGA
>NW_007015152.1:0-322 GCF_000164805.1 Carlito syrichta
GCCTGGACCTCATAGCTAAACCCTGTCTTTAAAAAATAAAAAAAGTAAAATAAAATAAATTAAAAAAGTAAAATAACATCAAATTAGCTAGACTTAGAGGTTCCTGCATATCTTCCCAGCATTTTGGGAGGCAGAGGCAGGAGGATTGTTTAAGGCTAGGAGTTTGAGACTAGCCCCAGCCTCCTAGCAAAACCCTGTCTCTAGAAAACAAAAAAAATTAAAATAGTAAAGTAAAATAAAAAAATAAAATAATTAGCCAGACATAGTGACTTCTGCCAGTCATCCTAGCACTTTGGGAGGCTGACGTGGGATGATGGCTTGA
>NW_007015153.1:0-322 GCF_000164805.1 Carlito syrichta
AGAAATGGAATGGATTAGAATAGAATGGAATGGATTGGAATGGAAGGGAATGGAATGGTTAGGAGTGGAATGGAATGGAAGGGAGAGAAATTGAATGGAACGGAATGGAGAGTAATGCTATGAAATGGAATGGAATGGAAAGGAGAGGAAAATAATGGAATGGAGAGGAATGGAAACGAATGGAATGGAGAGAAAAACAATGGAATGGCATGGAAGGGAATGGAGAGGAATTCAGAGAAATGGAATGCAGAGGAATGAAATGTAGTGGAATGAAATGGATTGGAAGGCAATAGAAGGAATATAGGGAATAAGGAAGAATGGA
>NW_007015154.1:0-321 GCF_000164805.1 Carlito syrichta
CTAGCTAGGTAACTAGCTAGTTAAGTCAGCTAGTTAAGTCAGATACCTAGCTGGGTAGCTGACTAGTTAAATCTGCTGGCTAGCCAACTAGTTATCAAGTTAGGTCACCTAGATAAATCAGCTCGCTAACTAGGACAGCTAACTAGTTGCCTTGATCACCAGCTGACTAATTATGTCAGCTCACCAGTGGGCTCACTTGCCAACTGAATAGTTAAGGCAGCTCACCCGTCGGCTCTATAGCCATCCAATTAATTAAGTCAGCTCACCGTTCGGCTTACTCTCTGACCAACTTGTTAATTCTTCTAACCAGTCGGCTCACTC
>NW_007015155.1:0-337 GCF_000164805.1 Carlito syrichta
GTCGAGGCTGCAGTGGCTGGGAGCGGCCACTGCACTCCAGTCTGGGCGACAGAGTGACACTCCAACTCAAAAAAAAGAAAAGAAAAAGAAAATTCCCACAGGAGATAGTCTTCTAAGGTGCTCTTGTATGAACTCACAGAAGCAACTCACCTTTTCTTTTTGAATTAATCCCTGGGAAGCAGGCCAGGTAGTTAAGGGTGCAGACTTTAGAGTCAGAGTTAACACGTTTGGAGACAACTCTGTCACTTACTAGCTGAGTGACCTGCTGTCCCTGGGCATGCTATTTAACCTCTCTCTTCCTTCATGTGAAAAGCAATGATAAAAGTAGCTATGAAAC
>NW_007015156.1:0-3905 GCF_000164805.1 Carlito syrichta
CTAACTACCTAACTAGCTGACTTAACCAGCTGATTTAAATCTTTAGCTAGCTAGCTAGCTAGCTGAATTAACCACTTGATTTAACTCGTTAGCTAAATAGCTAGCTAGCTGACTTAACCAGCTGACTTAACTCGTTAGTTGATTAGCTAGCTAGCTGACATAACCAGCTGACTTAACTCATTAGCTAAGTAGCTACCTAGCTGGCTTATACATCTGACTTAAATCGTTAGCTAACTCGCTAGCTAGCTGACTTTTACACCTGACTTAGCAAGTTAGCTAACTAGTTAGCTAACTGATTTAACCAGCTGATTTAGCTAGTTAGATAACAAGCAAGCTAGCTGAATTAACCAGCTGACCTAGCTAGCTGCCCTAACTAGTTAGCTAGCTGACTTAGCTAGCTGATTTTACTAGTTAGCTAGCTGACTTAACTAGATGACTTAACTAGTTAGCTAACTAGTTATCTGAGTTAACTCATTAGCTATCTAACTTGCTGGCTGACTTAACCGGCTGTCTTAACTTGTTAGCAAACTAGCTACCCAGCTGACTCAACCACCTGACTTATCTCGTTAGCTAACTAGCTAGCCAACTGACTCAACCAGATGACTTATCTCGTTAGATAGCTAGCAAGCCAGCTGACTCAACCAGCTGAGTTAACTTGTTAGCCAACTAGCTAGCCAACTGACTCGACCAGCTCATTAATTCGTTAGCTTACTAGCTAGCCAGCTGATTTAACCAGCTGACTTAGCTAATTAGCCAACTAGCTAGTCAACTGACTTAACCAACTAACTTACCTAGTTACTCTACTACCTAGCCAGCTGATTTAAACAGCTGATTTAGATAGTTAGCCAACTCTCTACTAACCTGAATTAGCCAGCTCACTTAGTTAGTTTGCCAACTAGCTACCTATGTGACTTAACCAGCTGACTTAGCTAGCTGACCTAACTAGTTAGCTAGCTGAATAAGCTAGCTGACTTTACTATTTAACTAGCTGACGTAACTAGCTGACTTGCCTGACTGACTTAATTAGTTAGCTAGCTGACTTACCTAGCTGACTTATCTAGTTAGCTAACTAGTTATCTAACTGTCTTAGCTAGCTGATTAACTCATTAGCAACTAGTTAGCTAGCTGAGTCACTAGCTGAATTAAGTTGTTAGCTATCTAGCTAGCTATCTGACTTCACCAGATGACTTAACTGATTAGCTATCTAGCTAGCTAGCAGACTTAACCAAGCTAACATATCTAGCGAGATACCTACCTAGACAGCTGGCTAGCCAGCTGACTTAACTAGTTGGCTTAACCAGCTAGCCAGATAGGCTATCAAGCAGACTTATCAAGCTAGCTATCTACCTAGCCAGGTGGCTAGCCAACTGACTTAACTAACTGACTTAACCAGCTAGCCAGCTAGCTAGCCAGATGAATTAACTAGCTAATTACCTAGCAAGCAGGCTGGGTAGACAGCTGCTTTAACTAGCTAACTTAACCAGCTAGCCAGCTGTCTAGCCAGGTGACTTAACTAGATAGCCACATAGCTAGTCAGTTGGTTAGCCACTTGACTTAACTAGCTTACTTAGCCAACTATCCAGCTGGCTTGCCAACTTACTCAACTAGCTGACTTAACTAGTTAGAGAGTTGGCTAGCCAGCTGATTTAATTAGCTGACGTCACTAGATGTCCAAGTTGCTAGCCAGCTGACTTAACTAGCTAGCTATCTAGCTAGCCAGCTGTCTATCCAGCTGACTTATCTAGCTGATTAACCAGCTAGCCAGCTGGATAGCAAGGTCACATAACTAGCAAGCTACCTAGCTAGCCAGCTGACTAGCCAGTTGACTTATCTAGCTGACCTAACTAGCTAGCTATCTAGCTAGCCAGGTGACTAGCCAGCTCACTTAACTAATTGACTTAACTAGCTAGCCAGCTGGATAGCAAGGTGACATATAGCAAGCTACCTAGATAGCCAGCTGACTGGCCAGTTGATTTAACTAGCTTGCTACCTAGCTAACCAGCTGCCTAGCCAGCTGACTTATCTAGCTGTCTTAACTAGCTTGCCAGCTGGCTAGCAAGCTGAATTTTCTAGCTAGCTACCTAACAAGACAGGTGGCTATCCAGCTGACTTAACAATCTGACTCAAAAAGCCAGCCAGCTGGCTAGCCAACTGACTTAACTAGCTAGCTACCTAGCTCGCCATTTGGCTAACCACTTGACTTAACTAGCTGACTTAACAACCTAGCCAGCTGGCTAGCCCACTGATTCAACTAGCTGACTTAACTGGTTAGCCAGCATTCTAGCCAGCTGTCTTAACTAGCAGACATCATTAGCTAGATGGTGGCTAGCCAGCTGACTTAACTAGCTGACTTCACTAGCTAGCCAACTGGTTAACCAGCTGACTTAACTGGCTAGCTACCTAGCTAGTCACCTGTGTAGCCAGCTGAATAAAGTAGCTGACATAATGAGGTAGCTGATTGGCTTGTCAGCTGACTTAACTAGCTTTCTACCTAGTCAACCAGCTGGCTATCCAGCTGATTAACTAGTTGACTTAAAGAGCTAGCCAGTTGGCTAGACAGCTAACTCAATGAACTGACTTAACTAGTTACCCAGCTGGCTTACCAGCTGAATTAACTAACTCTCTACCACTCTAGCCAGCTGGATAACCAGCTGACTTTACCAACTGACTTAAATAGCTAGCCAGTTGGCTAGCCAATGGATTTAACTTGCTTACTACCGAGCTAGCCAGCAGGCTAGCCAACTGACTTAACTGGCTGAGTAAACTAGTGGGCCTTATTGCTAGCCAGATGAATTAACTAGCTTGCTACATAGCTAGCAAGCTGGCTAGCCTGCTTAATTAACTTGGTGACTTAACTAGCTAGCCTGCATTCAAGTCAGCTGACATAATTAGGTGACTTAATTAGTTAGCCAGCTGACTATACAGCTGACTTAACTAGCTAGTTAACTAGTAGTACAGCTTGCTATCTAGTTGACTTAACTAGCTGAGTTAACTAGTGAGCCAGCTGGTTACCAAGCTGACTTACTGCCTAGATACCTAGCTAGACAGTTGGCTATCCAGCTGAGTTAACTATCTGAATTAAGCAGCTAGCCAGCTGGATAGCCAGCAGACTTAACTAGCTAGCTACCTAGCTAGTCTGCTGGATAGTCAGCTGTCTTAACTAGCTGACATAACTAGCTAGCCAGCTTAAAGTTAGTTAACGAGTTAGCTAGCTGACTTAGATAGCTGACTTAACTAGTTGGCCAACGAGTTAGCTAGCTGAATTACCTAGTTGGCAAATGGGTTAGATAGCTGACTTAACTAGCTGGCTAACGAGTTAGATATCTGACTTAATTCGTTGGCTAATGAGTTAGGTACCGAATTAACTAGTTGTCTGAGGATTTTGCTAACTGACTTAACTAGTTGGCTAAACAGTTAGCCAGCTGAATTAACTAGTTTGTTAACGAGTTAGATAGCTTACTAACTAGTTTGCTAACAAGTTTGCTACCTGACTTAACTATTTGGCTAATGAGTTAGCCAACTGACTTAACTAGCTGGCTCACTAATTAGCCAGCTGACTTAACTAGTTGGCTAACGCAGTTGCCAGGAGACTTAATTAGTTGGCTAATGAGTTAGCCAGCTGACTTAACTAGTTTTATAACGAGGTAGGCAGCAGACTTAACTACTTGCCTAACGAGTTAGCCAGCAGACCCAACTAGCTGACTAAGGAGTTCGCCAGGTGAATCAATTAGGTGGATGTCTAGGTGGGCAGCTGACTCAACTAGATGACTAACGAGCTAGCCAGCTGACTCAAATAGCTGGCTAACGAGCTAGCCAGCTGACTGAACTAACAGTCTAACGAGCTAACCAGCTGAAACAAATAGCTAGCTAACTATCTATACAGCTGACTTAATTAGCTGGGTAAC
>NW_007015157.1:0-315 GCF_000164805.1 Carlito syrichta
ATCCACTCACCTCAGCCTCCCAAAGGCGCGGGATTACAGGCTGAGCCACCGAGTCTGGCTTTTTTTTTTTTAAAGATTTGATGTTTACATTGGGAAATAATAAACATCAAAATGGTAGTCAGGATGGTTAAGAACTTCATGTTCACGAAACCACAGTCCTGGATCTAACTCTTGCTGTAACTGGTAGGTAGTCTTGTTTTCCTCCAATATTGCTTCTAACACTCCAACCCTTTGGTCATCTAAAAATACCCAGAGTCTGGGCAAGAGGTTGCAGGGAAGTCAAGGTAAACCCACTGACGTGCATATCCCACTAGC
>NW_007015158.1:0-410 GCF_000164805.1 Carlito syrichta
CTTTCCTGCATTGGCCTTCCAGAGTGCCAAGGAGACAGGTGTGAATGGGCGGGCCATCCTCACTCCTGTGAACTTTTGAGAGTCACTCCCCCCCTTTTCCCTAGGTTTCCCCTGAGAGGAGCTAGTGACTTCACCCTGGGGAAAGAGGTGGTAGGAGGGGAGGGCGCCAAGTTGAGACACACCCCTGAGCCAGGTGCTCCCCCATGGGAGGGCTCTGCTGTTGATGCCAGCTGCCCTCTCCAGGGTCCTGGGTTGGAGGAAGAGAGTGGGCCTCATGGTGGGGCCCCAAGAGGGGTGTTGAGGCAGGGCGTGGGGGCTCACATTTCTCATCCTGGCACACTGGGAGGCCGAGGCAAGAGGATGGCTTGAGCCCCCGAGTTCGAGACTAGCCCCAGCACCTTGGCGAGATC
>NW_007015159.1:0-462 GCF_000164805.1 Carlito syrichta
ATTATTTATTTATGTATTTATTATTTGGTACTAATATTTAAATTTGGTACTTTTTATACTGCTTATATCATTTACCTTATGTTCTTAAATTTTGTTTATACCTTTTTCTAGAATTCTTAGCATATTTATATTTGTATATTTATATATTTTATATAGTTATACATTTGATCATCAAACAACGTGAATTTGAACTATGCAGGTACACTTGGATGTGGATTTTCTTATAGCTGTGCCACCGCCGTCGCCGCCTCCTCCGCCGCCGCCTCCTCCTCCTCCTGTTCCTCAGTCTGCCCAATGTGAAAACGATGAGAATGACACCGTTATGATGATCCACTTCTTCTTAATAAATATATCTTAATGCAAATAAATGTATTTTCCTTCCTTATTATTTTCTTTTCTTTCTTTTTTTTCTTTCGTTGGAGTCATGCTCTGCCGCCAAGCCTGGAGTGCAGTGTCAAGCTC
>NW_007015160.1:0-359 GCF_000164805.1 Carlito syrichta
AGGACACCAATCACAGAGGATGCTCTGGGACAGCCATTTTAAAGGAGGCCTAGTCAGTGGAGCACCAAACAAAAAGAAGGGCCAGTCACTGAAGCACCCATAACAGAGGAGGCGAGTAACTAAGGCATCCATCACAGAGGGCACCCATTCATTACAAAACCCATCACAGAGAAGAGTCTGTCACTGAAGACCTCATGCCAGAGGAAGGAACATCACTTTGGCTACCAACACAGGGTAGCATCATTTATTGCTTGACGGATCATATAGGCGAACTCATCACTGGGACACTCATCACAGAGGAGAACCAGTCACTGGTACATCCTTCACAGAGGAGGGAAAACATGGGGTTACCCAATATA
>NW_007015161.1:0-483 GCF_000164805.1 Carlito syrichta
AAGTAAAGTTTCTTCCATTCCCAACTTAGAGTTTTTGATCAAGATGACTGATAATTTCAACATTATTTATTTTTTAATTGATAATGTATTATGCGTCACTCTGCACATAAGCATGATCTCTCCAGAATACACAGGAAAGTGTCCCTGCACATTCACCTAATCCTCCGCCTCTATTTCCTCCTCACCCTCTTCCTCTTTCTTCTTCTTAAGTTGATAAAAAATTATGACTCATTCTGTCTGAACATAAGGAAGATATCTTCAGAATACAGAGGAAAAGGTGCTTCCACATCTTCTCCATCTCCTCCTCCTCCTCCTCTGCCTCTTCCTTTAGTTGATAAATTATTTCTCAATCTGTCTGCACATAAGCATGATCTCTCTAGACTACATAGGAAAATGTCCTTGCACATTCTCCTCCTCCCCCTCCTCCTCCACCTACTCCTCATCGTGCTCTGCCTCCTCCCCCCTCCTCCTTCTCTTCCTCTT
>NW_007015162.1:0-406 GCF_000164805.1 Carlito syrichta
ATACCTCTGAAAATTGTTCTGTGAGTAAATCCTATTATATACCAAAACTGATTAATGTTTTCATACCCAAATACAATGTTCATTTTTTTATAAACATATTTTTTATTATAAAATTGTAAGGTACAGTTAAGGGTTAAATATACAAATGTGCATCATTTAGTCACCCTTGTTAATAAGGGGTGTCTCCCCATCCCCAGACAGATATTGACTTAGACAATGTTCATTTTTGAAGTGTTTTTTTTTTTGGCTGTTTTTTTTTATATTATCAACTTCTTCCTAAAACTCCTTCAACTCTATGAAGGTCACTTTTGATGTCTGTTTTATTGTTTTAAAATATTCATGACTAGATGTAGACTTGAGTATGTCTTTAAATTTTCCAGTAATAAATGTTCTCATAAATTTTTCT
>NW_007015163.1:0-370 GCF_000164805.1 Carlito syrichta
ATTTGTACCCAGTTTATAGAGAGCTAATTACACACACACACACACACACACACACACACAAAGACAAATGATGTCCTTCCAGAATTACGAAAACATTTTATACCATCTTTAAGCTTCAGATAGTACCTAGAGCAGTACTATCTGAATTGCATGAGGAAAAAAGTAAACCTTTTCCGATTTTCTTTTTATTTCTGTTATATTATCTCTGATTATTGAATTATAGTGAATCACCAGTATGGTGATGGGGGCAAAACTGCATTTTGTCCTCAATTAACTTGCAGTGTGCTTGAAACTGTTCTATAAGTTTAGCATTTACGGGAGACTTTCCTGTGTAGACCGTGGGCTTTCTGAGGCAAAAGCATCTTTCCTC
>NW_007015164.1:0-314 GCF_000164805.1 Carlito syrichta
ATGGAATGGAATAAAACATAGTGAAATGGAATGGAGAGGAATGGAATGGAATGAAACGAAGAGTAATGGAATGAAATGGAAAGGAAAGGAATGGAATGGAATAGAGAGAAATGCAATGGAATGGAATGGATTTGAATTTAATGGAATGGAATAGAATCAAATGGAGAGGAATGGATTTAATTGAGTGAAATAAAACGGAATTACGAGGAATGAAAAGGAGGTTAATTAAATGGAAAGGATGGAATAAAACATAGTGAAATGGAATGGAGAGGAATAGAATGGAGTGAAACGAAGAGTAATGGAATGAAATGGAA
>NW_007015165.1:0-315 GCF_000164805.1 Carlito syrichta
AGAGTGAGACTCCAACTAAAAAAAAAAAAAAAAGAAAAGTATATAAGGACGGATAGTTATTATATAATACATTGACAGTGCAATGTACTTTTCATACTTTTGGTAAGATGAGGGGAGATGCATTAATTATATTTTTAAAAATTTTCCTTTAGAAATATTTAAGGAAACTTGCTTGTGTGAAAGCAGAGTTACCAGGGTTAGCAAATAAAAGTGAAAGATGTGCAGTTAAATTTAATTTCAGATAAACAATAAATAATTCCTTACCATAAGGACATTCCATGCAATGTTTGAAACTTATTTATGCTAAAAAAAAAA
>NW_007015166.1:0-614 GCF_000164805.1 Carlito syrichta
TGGAATGGAATGGAATGACTACAAATGGAATAGAATGGAATGGAATGGAATGGAATGGAATGGAAAGGAATGTAGAGGAATAGAATAGAATGGAATGATATGAAATGGAAAGGAATGGAGAGGTATGGAATGGACAGGAAAGGAATGGAAATGATTGGAATGGAATGGAAAGGATTGGAACATAATGGAGGGAAGTGAAATGGAATGGATTGCAGATAATGGAATGGAGATGAATGGAATGGATTGGAATGGAAAGGAATGGAATGGAAAGGAATGGAATGGAATGCAATGGAATGGATTGGAATAGAATGCAATGGAATGGAGAGGGATGGGATGGAATGGAATGGAGAGGGATGGAATGAAATGGAATGGAAAGGAATGGAATGGAATGGAGAGGGATGGAATGGAATGGAATGGAATGGAAAGGAATGGAATAAAATGGAATGGTTGGGGAGGAGCGGAATGGTATGGAATGGAAAGTATTAGAGTGGAATGGAATGGAATCTAGAATAATGGAATTGAATTGAATGGAATGGAGAGGAATGGAAAAGAATGGAATGGAATGTCATGGAATGGAGAGGGATAGACAGTCATGGAATGGAATGGAATGGTGA
>NW_007015167.1:0-313 GCF_000164805.1 Carlito syrichta
AAACAATTGCAGTCAGCAGGACCATTGAGTGAGGACTCTGAGAGAGAAGGAGGAGACAGTAGTGTCTGCTAGTTGCTGAAACAGAGGCATGACTTTGCAAGATAGCTCAGAGGAACACAGGGACAGAGACTGTCATGAGCAGAGGAGGATAGACCAAGGAGACTGAATTTCACATAGGTAAGGTGAGTAAGCTGAGTAAGGTGATGCATGAGTGGAAAACTTGGAGTCTGGTCTTGCCATCAACCCTCTCCTCGAACCTCGCTGGAGCAGAATTCAGGAGACAATGGCCCTCTGCTCTCACCAGGGAGAGGTC
>NW_007015168.1:0-4895 GCF_000164805.1 Carlito syrichta
AATCCCTTTCCATTTCATTCCATTCAATTCGTCTCCATTCCATTCCATTTCTCTCCATTCCATTCCATTCTTTTTCATTCAATTCTCTTCCTCTAAATTCCATTGCATTCCACTCCATTCCTCTCATTTCCGTTCCTCTCCATTCTATTCCATTCCATTCCTCTCCATTTCATTCCACTCAATTCCATTCCAGACCATTCATCTCCATTCCAACGCATTGCTTTCCATTCCATTCTATTCCATACCTTTCCATTCCATTCCTCTCCATTCCATTCCTCTCCATTCCAACCCATTCCTTTTGATTCCATTCCATTCCATACCCTTTGATTCCATTCCTCGGCAATCTATTCCATTCCATTCCATTCCTCTCCATTCCAACCCATTCCTTTCCATTCCATTCCATTCCATACCTTTCTATTCCATTCCTCTCCTTTCCATTACACTACATTCCATTCCTCTCCATTGATCCCTTTTATAATTCATTCCACCCCATTCCATTCCGCTCTATTCCATTCCATTCAATTCCATTCTATTACATTTCTCTCCATTCCATGGCATTCCAATCCATTCCATTCAAATATAATGCATTTCTCTATATGCCTTTTTATTCCTATCATCTCCTTGCCTTTCCTATTAATTCCATTCTATTCCATTACTCTTCATTCCATTCCGTTCCTCTCTATTCCATTCCATTCCTCTTCTTTCCATTCCATTCCATTCCATTCCATTCCATTCTTTTCATTCCTCTCCCTTCAGTTCCATTCCTTTGCTCTCCATTCCATTCCGTTCCATTCCATTCCATTCCATTCAAGAATAATACATTCCTCTCCATTCTATTGCATTCCCATCGTCTCCAATCCATCGCTATCCATTCCATCCTCCATTTTCATTCCTCTCCATTCCATTCGATTTCTCTCCATTCTATTCCTTTCCTCTCCGTTACATGTCATTCCATTCCATTGTTTCCAATCCATTTCATTCCATTCTATTTGATTCCTCTCCATTCCATCCCACTCCTTTCCACTCCGTACTACTCTATTCCATTCCATTTCTCTCCATTCCATCTATGCTTCTCCATTCCAATCCCCTCCTCTCCATTCCATTCCATTCCTCTCCATTCGACTCCATTGTATTCCATTGTTCTCTAATCCATTCCTTTCCATTCCTCCTCCTTCCATTCCTTTACATTCCAATCCATACTACTCCATACCATTCCAATCCTCTCATTTCCATTGCTTTCTTCTCCATTCCTTTCCTCTCCAATCCATTCCACTCCATTCCTCTCCTTTCTATTTCTCTCCATTCCTTTCCATTCCTGTCCATTCCATTCCCATCCATTCCAATCCTCTACTTTTCATTCCTTTCCATTCTATCCTATCCCATTCCATTCCTCTCCATTCCATTCCTCTCTCTTCCTTTCCATTCCCTTCCATTCTATTCCCTGCCATTCCATTTCATCCCATTCCATTCCTCTCGAATACACTCCATTTCATTCCTTTCCTCTCCATTGCATTCATGAAATTCTATTCCATTCCATTCCACTCCATTACATTCCATTACATGCCTCTCCATTGCACTCCATGCCACTCTATTCTACTGCACTTCAAGCCATTCAATTGCATTCCACTCCATTCCATTCCAATTCTCTCCATTTCATTCCATTCCTCACCCTTCCATTCCATTCTACTGCATTCCTTTCTTCTCCATTCCAGTCCTCTCTTTTCCTTTCTTCTCTATAACATTCCACTCCAATCCTTTCTATTCCATTTCTCTCCTTTGATTCCTCTACATTCCCTTCCATTCCATTCCTCTGTCTTCCATTCCATTCCATTCCACTACAGTCCTCTACATTCCCTTTGATTCCACTCGATTCCATTCCTCTTCATTGAATTGCATTACATTTCATTCAATTCCATTCCATTCCTCTAGATGCCTTTCCATTCCATTCGTCTCTATTCAATTCAAAACCATTCCATTCCTTTGCATTCCATTACGTTCCAATCTATTCCAAGCTATTCCATTCAATTACATTCAAATCCACACAATGCTTCTCCTATCCATTCCATTCCATACCTCTCCATTCAATTCCATTCCCCTAAATTCCATTCTTCTCCACTCCACTCCACTCCATTCCATTCTATTCCAATGCATTCCATTCCTCTCCATGCCCATTCATTCCTTTACATTCCTTCTCTTCCATCCATTCTTCTCCATTCCTTTCCTCTCCGTTCCATTCCATTCCTCTCCATTCCATTCCATTCCTCTCAATTCCATTCCATTCCTTTCCATTCCAATTCATTCCGTTCCATACCACTCCATTCCATTCCTCTCCATTCCATTCCATTTCAATCCATTCCACTCCATTCCATTCCTCTCCTTTCAGCTCCATGCCAATACATTCCACTCCATTCCATTTTCTCAATTACTCTCCATTCCAATCCATTCCATTCTATTCTCTTTCTCTCCTTTCCAATACATTCCATTCAAGTATATTCCTTTCCTCTCCATTTTATTGCATTCCAATCGTCTCCATTCCTTTCCCAACTATTCCATTACTATCCATTCCATTCCATTCCATCTCATTCCTCTCCATTCCATTCCATTCATCTCTATTGCATTCTATTCCTGTCTTTCTGTTCCATTCCATTCCATTCCTTTCCACTACTCTCCATTCATTTACATTCCATTACTCTCCCTTCCATTCCATTCCATTGCATTCAAGTATAATCCATTCCTCTCCAATCCTTTGCATTCCAATCGTCTCCATTCCATTCCTCTCCATTCAATTTAATTCCATTCATCTCCATTCCATTCCATTTCTCTCCATTTCATTGCATTCTTCTCCATTCCATGCCTTTCTTTCCATTGTTTTCCAATCCATTCCATTTCATTCCTGTACAATCCCTTGCACTCCTTTCCAATACATACTAATCCTTTCCATTCCCTTTCTCTCCATTCCATTCAATGCCTCTCCATTCCATTCCTTTCCTCTGCATTTTCTTCCAATCCTCTCCATTCCACTCCATATCATTCCTTTCCAATATATACAAATCCTGTCCATTCCCTTTCTCTCCATTCCATTCAATGCCTCTCCATTCCATTCCTTTCTTCTGCATTTTCTTCCAATCCTCTCCATTCCACTCCATATCATTCCATTCCTCCAATTCATTCCATTCCTTTCCATTCCTCTTCTTTCCATTCCATTCCATTCCATTCAATACGACTCCACACCATTCCATTTCTCTTCATTCCATATTTCTCCATTCCTCTCAATTCCTTTCCTCTCCATTAATTGCATTCCTCTCCATTCTATTCCTCTCCATTCCATTCCAGTCCATTCTTCTCCATTGCATTTCTCTCCATTCTTTTCCATTGAACTCCATTGCGTTCCTCTCCATTCCATTCCTCTCCATTCCATTCCTCTCCATTCCTTTTGATTCGCTTCCATTAAATTTCATTCCATTCCATTCCATTCTTTTTCATCCCTCTCCATTACTTTCCTTTTAGCTCTATTCCATTCCTTTACTCCCCATTCCATTCCTCTCCAATTCACTACATTCCTCTCCATTCTATTGCATTCCACGCTTTTCCATTTCATTCCACTCCATTCCATTCCAATCCTCTCCATTTCAGTCTATTCATCTTCCTTCCATACCATTCCTTTCCACTCCAATCCATTCCTGTAAATTCCTCTCCATTCCATTCCTCTGCATTCTATTCCTTTCTTTTCCATTACATTGAAGTATAATGCATTCCTCTCTATTCCATTGCATTACAATGGTCTACATTCCATTCCATTCAATTGCATTCCTCTCCAGGCCATTCAAATTCTCTCCATTTCATTGCATTCCTCACCGTTCCATTCCATTTGCCTTCAATTCATTCCATTCCATTCCATTCCTCACCGTTCCATTCCACTGCATTCCAATCCATACTATTCCACTCCATTCCATTCCTTTCCATTCGATTTCACTCAATATCTCTCCATTCCATTTCTATCCATCCATTCCTCTCCATTCCATGCCTCTCCGTTCTATCCCTCTTCATTCCATTTCATTCCTCTCCCTTCCGTTTTTCTCCATTCCTATCCTCTCCATTGCTGTTCATTCCATTCCTCTCCATTTTATTTCTCTTTATTCCATTCCATTCCTCTCCATTCCATTCCATTCCACTCATTTCCTCTCCATTCCATTCCTCTCTATTCATATTTCTTCCATTCCAGTTCACTCCACTCCATTCCATTCCACTCATTCCATACCATTCTATTGCTCTTCATTCCATTCCGCTCTATTCCATTCCATTCTATTCCTCTCCATTCCATTCCATTCCATTCATTTCAACTCCATTCCATTCCACATCACTGCTTTCTTTTTCGTTCATCTCCATTCCATTCAATTTCATTCCATTCCATTCCTTTCCATTCCATTTCATTCCGTTCCATTCCTTTCCATTCCTTTCTAATCTCTCCATTTCATTCGATTCCACTTCATTCCATTCCTCTCTATTTTACTGCTTTCCATCCATTTGATTCGATTCCATTCCTCTCCATTCCTTTCCATTCCATTCCTCTCCTTTCAATTCCATTCCATTCCATTCCTTTGCATTCCACTCCATTCCATTCTATTCCACTCTATTCCATTCCTTTCCATTAAACTCCATACCATTCCTCTCCAATCTGCTCCATTCCATTCCTCTTCATTCCATTCCATTCCATTCCATTTCATTCCCCTCAATGCCATTTTCTCCCTATTGTTGCACACCATTCCATTCAATTCCTTTCCATACCTCTCCATTCCATTCCTGTCCATTCAATTCCATTCCAATCATTTACAGTCCATTCTATTTCATTCCGTTCGATTCGCTTAGATTCGATTTCATTCCATTCCATTTCTTTC
>NW_007015169.1:0-387 GCF_000164805.1 Carlito syrichta
GGGGGGGGAAGCACTGGTTTCCTCACATTTTCATCTAGGGTCCCAGGAGACAATCTCTTTGGCCTGGCTCCACCAGGTGCCCATCCCTGGACCAGTCCCTGAGATGCGGGCGATGAAATGCTCCCATTGGCCACGTTGACTCATCTGGTCACCCCTGGAGGAGCGCTGGAGGGTATCAAGCCCACCAACACTCCAACAGTCTAAGGGAGGTTGCGCCTATAAATGGTGCCATTTCCAGGCTCATCTTGCAGAGTGATAGCTGTGAAACACGGTTCTGATCCTGTGACAGTGAAGCTCCAGAATCCTCAATGGCTCCCCATCAAAATCAAGGCCAAGCCAGGCTCGGTGGCTCAGCCTGTAATCCCGCGCCTTTGGGAGGCTGAGGTG
>NW_007015170.1:0-307 GCF_000164805.1 Carlito syrichta
AACATTAGGTTCAGTTACTCGGATACTTATAATGGAGAAGTGCCAATCACTTGGGCATTGATCACAACGGAGAGTCTGTGACTGGTGTACACATCACGTAGGAGGACCAATCACAAGGACACCCAACACTGAAGAAGGCAATTCAAGGGTGCTCCAAGTATGAAGGAAGACCAGTCCCTGAGACAACTATTACAGAGGAGAGAGAATTTCTGGGAAGTCCATTGTAGTGGAGTCTCAGTCACTGTATACTCATCACAGAGGAGGGATAGTTACTACAACATCCATTATGAATGAGAGAAGAGATAGT
>NW_007015171.1:0-306 GCF_000164805.1 Carlito syrichta
AAAAAAAAGAAATAGGCACAGAGATGGCCTGAGCCAGTTATTCCAATTTCAAATCCATACTTTCCTCCATCCCACAAGGGCTCACCATGTGTTTATAATACCGCAGGCATTTGGGGTCACCGATTTCAGTAGCAAATATGTATAGTATGCCTGAGGAAAAAAAGGAGAAAGAAAAATCTTAAAATCACTTAGAACTCCTTTACTTTCAACTGCATTGTTCAAGATTGCCAAGAGATTTCTTTCTCAGCTAGGACAAGATAAGCAGAAACTTACCATTCTCCATGATTGAATAGTGTACGTTTTTGT
>NW_007015172.1:0-306 GCF_000164805.1 Carlito syrichta
GCTGCCCATCTGACCTAACTAGTTTTTTAACTAGCTAGCAAGGTGGCTAGACAACTGACTTAACGTGCTGACTCATATAACTACTCAACAGGTTAGCCAGCTGAATAAACTAGCTGAGTCAACTACCTGCCAACTGGCTGGCCAGCTGACTTAACTGCCTAGCTACCTAGCTATCCAGCAGCCCTGTTAGCTGACTTAACTATCTGACTTAACTAAGTAGCCAACTGGCTAGCCAGCACACTTAACTATCTAGCTATCTACATAGACAGCTGGGCAGACAGCTGACTTAACTAGCTGACACAACTA
>NW_007015173.1:0-405 GCF_000164805.1 Carlito syrichta
AAGGAATGGAATGGAATAAAATAGAGAGGAATGGAATGCAGTGGAATGGAATGGAATGGAGAGGAATGGAATGGAACGGAATGGAGATGAATGGAATGGAATGGAAGGGAATGCAGTATAAAGGAATGGAAGGGAGAAGAATGGAATGGAATGGAATGGACGGGAATGGAATGGGATAGAATATAGAGGAATGAGATCTACAGAATGGAGACGAATGGAGAAGAATGGAATGGAAATGAAAAAAGAGGAATGCAATAAATAAAGAAGAATGGATTGTAAAGGAGTGGAATGGAATGTAATGGAGTGGAATGGAATGGACGGGAGAGGAATGGAATGGAATGGAAAGGAATGGATAGAAAGTTAATGAAGAGGAATGGAAGGGAATGGAATGGAGAAGCGTGGAAT
>NW_007015174.1:0-437 GCF_000164805.1 Carlito syrichta
CAGACACGCAACCACACCCACCCGAAGCACCCCACACACTTGCCCGCGCCCCCAGCCCACGCACACACACGCAGGCACCCACACACACTTGCACACAGGGAGGACCACGGGTGGGAGGGAGACGGAGACGGAGAGGGAGACGCCCATAGCAAGGGTCAAAAAGCCACAGAGACACCTAGGGAGGGACAGAGACGGGGTGGGGAAAGTCAGGCGCACAAAGACCAGCAGGCCCAGCGACCCAGGGACACAGGGAGCATGCCACAGAGAGACAGATGTCTTGGGGACGATCGCACCTTCCAGCAGGCCAGGGGAGATCGGAGGGTGCACGGGATGTGCCAGGCCAAGGTGGCAGGGTTGCCCCGGAGGCAGGACCAGCAAATCCTGGCCTGGGTCTCCATCGTGGGGTGTGTGCTAATGGGTGTGTCTGGGGTCCATTC
>NW_007015175.1:0-443 GCF_000164805.1 Carlito syrichta
AGTGGAATGGAGTGGATTGGAATGGAATGAAATGCAGAGGAATGGAATGAAATGATGGAGAGGAATGGAATGGAATGGAGAATATTGGACAAGTGGAATAGCATGGAATGGAATGGAGGGGAATGAAATGGGTTGCAGAAGAGTGGAATGGCATGGAAAGAAATGGAATGGAATGGAGAGTAAGGAAAAGAAGAGAGAAAGGAGTGGAATCCAATGAACTGTAACGGAATGCAATGGAATGGAATGGAAAAGAATGTAATGTAATGTTATAAAATGGAATGGAGTGGAGAGGAATGGAAGGGAGAGACATTGAATGGAGTGGAATAGAATGGAGAGGAATTGAATGGAGAGGAATGGAGTGGAATGCAATGGAGAGGAGTGTAATGGAATGGGGATGAATGGAATGGAGAAGAATCTAATGGACTAACATGGAATAAATGGAA
>NW_007015176.1:0-737 GCF_000164805.1 Carlito syrichta
AAACTTGCTAGCCAGCTGACTTAACTAGCTACATACCAGCTTAGCTTGTTGGCTGGCCAGCTGTGTTAACTACCTAACTACCTAGCTAACCAGCTGACAGCAAGCTGATGTAACTAGGTGAATTAATTAGCTAGCCAGCTGGCTAGCCGGCTGACTTAAAGCTAGCTATCCTGCTTGGCAGCTGGTTACACAGCTGACTTAACAAACTGATTATCTAGCAAGCCAGCTCCCTTAACTAGCTGACTTAACTAGCTAGCTACCTAGTTAGCCAGCTGATTTAACTAGCTGATTCAACTAGCTATACTAGGTAGCTGTCATATAGCTATCTCACTTAACTAGCTGACATAACTAGCAGCTAGCTGACATATCAAGCTGACTTAACTAGCTAGCTACATAGCTAGCCAGCTGACTTAACTAGCTGAAATTACTAGTGAGCCAGCTGACTACCCATCTGACATAACCAGATTTTAACTAGCTAGCAAACAGGCTAGACCACTTAACAGACTTAACAAGCTAGCCAGTTGGTTAGCCAGCTGACTAAACAAGCTGACTTAACTAGCTGGCCAGCTGGCTAGCCAGCTGACTTAGTTTCCTAGCTACCTAGCTAGCCAGTAGCCTAGGCATCTGCCTTAACTAGCTGACTTAACGAAATAGGTAACTGTTTAGCCAGCAGACTAAACTAGCTAGCACCCTAGCTAAACAGCTGGATAGCCAGCTAACTTAACTAGCTGACATAA
>NW_007015177.1:0-919 GCF_000164805.1 Carlito syrichta
CCATTTCATTCTTTTCCACTCCATTTCATTCCTCTACATTCCATTCCATTTCTATCTTTTTCATTCATTTCCATTCCATGCCATTCCTCTACATTCTATTCCTCTCTAATCATTCATCTCCATCCAATCCCATTCCATTCTTTTCTATTTCATTCCATTCCTCGCCATTTCATTCCATTTCATTCTATTTTTCTCCTTTCCATTCTATTCCATTCCATTCTTCTATATTCTATTCCTCTCCATTCACACCTCTGCAATCCATTCCATTCCTCTCTATTCCGTTTTATTTCATTCCATTCCTATGCTTTCAATGCTATTCCATTCCTGTCCATTTCATTCCATTCCATTCCACTCCATTCCATTCCTCTGTATTTCATTCCATTCCATTCCACTGCATTCCATTCCTCGTGATTGCTTATCTTTCCTCTCCATTCCATTCAGTTGTGTTCCATTCCATTTCACTCCCTCCATTCCTCTGCGTTCCACTCCTCTCCATTCCATTTTTCTCCATTCCATTCCTCTCCATTCCATTCCATTCTATTCTATTCCACTCTTCTCCATTTATTTATTCCATTCCATTCCATTCCTCTCCATTCCATTTCTTCCATTCCATTCTAGCCCTCTCCATACCATCCCATTCCCCTCCAATCCATTTCATTCCATTACTTTCTACTCTGTTTCATTTTATAGAAATCCATTCCATTCCACACTGTCTTTCCTCTCTATTCCATTCTATTCCACTCCATTCCATTTCATTCCATTTCTCTCTATTCCACTCCTTTCCATTTCTCTCCATTCCACTCATCTGCATTCTAATCCATTCCATTCCTTTCCATTTCATTCCATTTTTCTCCATTCTTTTCCATTCCAGCCCTCTCCTTTCCATTCCTTTCCATTTCATTCTTTTCCATTCCTTTCC
>NW_007015178.1:0-399 GCF_000164805.1 Carlito syrichta
AAATGCATTGGAGAGGAATTGAATGGATAGGAATGGAATGGAGTGAAATGGAGTAGAATCAAATGGAATGGAGAGGAATGGAATGGAGAAAAATGTAATGGAGTGGAATGGAATGCAATGTCGAGGAATCCAAAGGTAATGAATGGAATGGAATTTTTAAAAATGGAATGGAATTTATAGGATTAGTATGAAAATGAATGAAATGGAGAGCAAACGAAGGAAATGGAAAACATAAGAGTGGAATGGAATGGAATGAAGAGGAAGTGAGTGGAGAAGAATGGAGTAAATGGAATGCAATAGAGAAAAATGGAAAGTAATGAAATGGAGAGGAATGGAATGGAATGCAGAGGAATGGTAAGGAATGGAATTGAATCAAATGGAATAGAGAGAAGTGGAATA
>NW_007015179.1:0-349 GCF_000164805.1 Carlito syrichta
ACCACATCACACAACAAATGCACACACCCCATACACACACCACATACCACATATGCCACATGCGCTGCACACACATACCACACACCAAACATACATACCACATAAACCACACAAAATACACATACACATACACTATAGATGCTACACACTACACACATATCATACACACATACATCACATACCACATACACACCACACACACCACACACTACACATACTATACACACATACTACATACACACTACACATACACCACACACCACATACATATAGCACACACATCATACACCAATATACACATCACACACATGACACATACACACATCACTACCACATACACACACGTATG
>NW_007015180.1:0-304 GCF_000164805.1 Carlito syrichta
CACTATCTGCTCCATTCTCTCCCCTCTGCTAACCACATTTTATTTCAGGGAGTAAACCTAGAGCCCCACGGCACGGACAGATTTCAGGGCAGTGGGAAGTGAGTTCTACATTATCCACACGCCTGTCAGCGAATATCAGGACCTGCAGACAGATTTTGAATCACAGTTCTCCCCTTAAGTACATCTCAAAATTGCAAAGAGGACCACCTCCAACCTACAGTACAACTTCAGAATTGAACAAAGAAAAAGGACATACATAAAGAATAGGAGATTGAACAAACAGAAGTAAAACCAATCCCTTTAC
>NW_007015181.1:0-428 GCF_000164805.1 Carlito syrichta
ATTCATTTCCCTTCCATTCCATTCCTATCCATTCAATTCCTCTCCATTCCATTCATCTCCATTCCATTCCTCTTCATTCCATTGCACTCCATTCCATTTTCTTCAATGTATCTCTATTCCATTCAATTCAATTCCTTTCCACACCATTCCTCTCCATTACATCCCATTCCTCTCCATTCCAATCCATTGTATTTTTCTCTATTGCATTCCATTCCATTCTTCTCCATTCACTTCCTCTTCATTACATTCCATTTCTTTCCATTCCATTCCACTCTTCTGCGTTCCATTCTCTTCGTTTTCTCTCCTTTCATTCATTTTCATTCCATTCTTATAAATTCCATTCCAGATTTTTAAATTCTTTTCCATTCATTACCTTTGGATTCCTCTACATTCCATTCAATTCCAGTCCATTTCATTGCTCTCCATTC
>NW_007015182.1:0-333 GCF_000164805.1 Carlito syrichta
ATGGAAAAGAGAGGAATGGAATGGAGTGGAGAGGAAAGGAATTTAATCAAATGGAAAAGACACAAATGAAATTGAATGGAATAGAGACGAATGAAATGGAGAGAAATGGAATGGAATGATTGGAATAGAGAGGAATAGAATGAAGAGGATTGGAATGAAGAGGAATGAATTGGACTGGATTTGAATGGAGAGTAAAGGATTGGAAAGGAATAGAATGGAACGGAATGGAGAACAATGGAATGGAATGGAATGGAGTGGAATGGAATGGACAGGAATGAAATGGAGAGGAATGGAAAGGAGCAGAATGGAATCTAAATGAATGGAGAGGAATGG
>NW_007015183.1:0-433 GCF_000164805.1 Carlito syrichta
GGAATGCAATGGAATGTTGTGTATTGAAGAGGAATGGAATGATGTGGAGAGATATGGAATGAAGTGGAGTGCAGTGGAATGGAAAGTAATGGAATGGTATGGAGAGGAATAGAATGGAATGGAATGGAATTGAATGGAGAGGAATGGAATGAAAGGGAAAGGGATATAATGGGGCGGAAAGCAATGGAAATGAATGGAATGAAATGCAGTGGAATGGAATGGATTGTAATGAAAAGGAGGGGAATGGAATGGAATGGAGTGGAATTGAATGGAGTGGAGTGGAATGAAATACATTGGAATGGAACGGATTGACTAAGGATGGAATGTAATGGAATGGATAGGAATGGCATGGAGAGGATTGGATGGAATAGAATGGAATGGAATGGAATGGAATGGAAAGGAGAGGAAATGAATGGAAATGAGTGGAATGGTA
>NW_007015184.1:0-500 GCF_000164805.1 Carlito syrichta
CAGCTGGCTCATTAGCTACCTCGTTAGGCCAGCTAGTTAAGACAGCTGGTTGACTCATTAGCTAACTCTTTAGGCCAGCTAGTTAAGTCAGCAGGCTCATTAGCTAGCTCATTAGGCCAGCTTGTTAGGTCAGCTGGCTGGCTCGTTAGCTACCTCTTTAGGCCAGCTAGTTAAGTCAGCTGGCTCATTAGCTAGCTCATTAGGCCAGCTTGTTAAGTCAGCTGGTTCGCTCATTAGCTAGCTCGTTAGGCCAGCTAGTTTGGTCAGGTGGCTGGCTCGCTAGCTAGCTCGTGAGGCCAGCTAGTTAGGTCAGCTTGCTTGCTCATTATCTAGCTCGTGAGGCCAGCTAATTAAGTCAGCTGGCTTATTAGCTAGCTCTTTAGTGCAGCTAGTTAAGTCAGCTGGTTCGTTATCTAGCTCATTAGGCCAACTAGTTAAGTCAGCTGGCTGGCTCGTTAGCTAGCTCTTTAGACCAGCTAGCTTGTAAAATCAGCTGGCTC
>NW_007015185.1:0-328 GCF_000164805.1 Carlito syrichta
TATGGCACTAAGAATGGTATGTTTAATGTATGAGGCAGAATTGGAGAGCTAGGAACTAGGACAAGAAACAAGTCAATAAGGTCAAAGTTGAAAAGCTACAGTTGGACTTCTGGCAAGATGGTGATGGGGCAGCATGGTCTGTGAGACCCTCTGTGAAAGTGAACACTCATAAAGAACCTAGCTCTCTCCCATGGGTTGCAGCTCCCATCTTCGGCAGCCTGCACTTCACAGATAAAGAACCTAGCTCTCTCCCATGGGTTGCAGCTCCCATCTTCGGCAGCCTGCACTTCACAGGGAGCTCAGCCACCACCGCTGCCACTGCTCAAAC
>NW_007015186.1:0-331 GCF_000164805.1 Carlito syrichta
GCTGAATTTAGTCAGCTGGCGAGTGAGCCAACAACTCAGAAGACTTAACTAGTAAACCGGCCATTGAACCGACAGGTGAGCCAACTTAACTAGTTGACTGGCAAGCGAGCTGACCCATGATCTGACTTAACTAGTTGACTGACTTATTGTTCTGCAAGTGACCCAACAAGTTTGTTGACCCATAACCTGGTGAGTGAGCCAACTAGTTTGCTGACTGCTTGGGAGGCAAGTGAGCTGACTAGTTAGCTGACTTGATGGAAAGTGAGTGAGTCCAATAGTTAGCTGACCAGATAGCTGAGTTGCTAGCAGACTAGTTAGCTAAGTAACTAGC
>NW_007015187.1:0-992 GCF_000164805.1 Carlito syrichta
CTAGCCAGCTACCCAACCAACTAGCTAGTCAGCTAGTTAAGTCAGCTAGATAGTCAGCTAACTAGTTAATGCACATATCAAGTCAGCTAACTATTCAGCTACCTAGTTAAATCAGGTAGCTAGTCACCTTTCTAGTCAGCTAGCTAGTTAATTCAGCTAGTCAGTCAGCTAGCTAGTCAGTTAGATAGTTAAGTCGGCTAGCCAGTTACCTAGCCAATTAGCTAGCTAGATAAGTCGGCTAGCCAGAGAGCTAGATAACAAGTTTGCTATCTGGTTATGTCAGCTGGATAGCCGGCCAGTTAGTCAGCTAGCTAGCTAAGTCAGCTAGCAAATCAGCCAGTTACTTAGTTAATTAGTCGGTTAGCAACACATCTACCTGGTCAGCCAACTACTGGGCTCACTTGTTTCTATCAGTTCAGCAAACTTGCTGGCTTGCTCACCAGCCAACAGGCTAATTAACTTGGCTCATTCGCAGGTCAAGGAGTCAGCTAAGTAATCAGCTTGCTCGCCAGCCATCTAGTTAAGTCAGCTCACATGTTGGCTCACTGGCTGGCCGACTATTTAAATCAGCTGATCAGTCAGCTCACTTGCCAGCCGACTAATTAAGTTCACCTGTCACCTCACTTGCCTGCCGAGTAGTTAAGTCAGCTAAAAGGTCGGCAAACTAGCCCTCCAACTACATAAGTCAGCTAACCAATCGCCTAACTAGTTGGCCAACTTGTCAGCCGACAAAGTGGTTCAGCTAACTATTCGCTTAACTTGTTAGGTAAGGTAACTATTCAGCCAATTAGTCGGCCGAGGAGTTAGGTGCGCAAACTAGCCAAATAGTTAAATGAGCTAACTAGTGGACCAACTAGTCAATCAACTAGTTAACCCAGCTAACTTGTCGGCTGACTAGGGGGCAAACTTGTTAAGCCAGCTAACAAGTCGGTCGATTAGTGAGCCAATGTGTTAAACCTGCAAACTAGTCAGTCGACTCATCAGGTAACAAG
>NW_007015188.1:0-303 GCF_000164805.1 Carlito syrichta
CAGGCAATCCACTCACCTCAGCCTCCCAAAGGCGCGGGATTACAGGCTGAGCCACCGAGCCCGGCTAAATATGAATTTCAGACAGGTAATGAATAATTTTTTTTTAGTATAAGCATGTTCCACTAAAAATTATTAGTTGTTTATCTGATAGGTAAATGAATGGGGCCTCTTGTATTTTATCTGTCAATGCTACATAGGGATACATGCACTATCTTGCATTTCAGCCTTAAACCTGTTATGCAGTTGTAGGGGAAGAGGACTGTGATAGGCATTCATGTGAGAAGACTTAATTGTTTTGGTTGA
>NW_007015189.1:0-4040 GCF_000164805.1 Carlito syrichta
AGTGGGTCCCCAGAGACAAGTTCTCTTCCATAATGGTTACAACGTTGACTGGTCCATTTTTATGATTGATGACCCAGGGTCTGTTCCTCCTTGGGGATAGGTTCACCAGTGGTAGGGTTTCATTTGTGACTGGTGCTTTTATGACTGGATCTCCTCCGTATGGGTAACCAATTAACTACCTCCTCCATTATGCCCCAGTGATTAGGCCCTTTTTGTTACAGGTGACTGACGTACTAGTCTTCCCACATAATGTTTGCCCCAGTAGTAGCCTTCCTTTGTAAAGGTTTTGCCTCTGTGAGGGTTGACTCTCCTCTATAAAGTGTGACTGGTACTCCTATGTTATGGGTGCAACAGTGTATAGTCCTCCTTTGTTATAGGTGTCCCAGTAACTTGTCCTTATCTGTGATGGGTGCCCCCAAAACTGGCCTATCTCTGTGATGGGTGTACCAGGACTGATCTTCTTTGATGGGTGACTCCCCCTGCTCTTTGATGGGTACCCGAGTGACTGGCATTCTTCTGTGATGGGTGCCCCAGTCATTAGCTATCTTCTGTGATGGCTTTCCTGTGACTGGCCCTTCTCTGTGATTGAGGTCTCAGTGACTATACCTTCTCTCTGTTTGGTGCTTACTTTGCTGGTCCTCTTTTGTGATCAGAGCTCCAGTGACTTGATCTCTGTCATTGGTGCCTCAGGAATTGTCCTCATCTGTGACATTTACCACAGTGATTGATCTCATCTCCAATGGGTACCCCAATGACTGACTTTCTCTGTGATGGGTACACTATTGACTAGCTTTCTTTGCTTACAGTGACTTGTCCTTTGTGATGGCTGCTACAGTGACTGTCCCTCCACTGTGATGGGTACCACAGTAATTGACCCTACTCCATAATGAGTGCCCCAGTTACTGGCTCTCTTCTGTAATGGGTGTCTCAGTGACTAGCCTTCTGGGACCCATAAGTCCCAGAGACTGATCCACATATATGATAAGTGCCTTAAAGACTACCTGTTTTCAATGATGTTTGCCCCAGTGATTGAGTCTAATATGAGATGGATTTCCCACTGACTGACAATACAGTCTGATCATTTACCCAGTGATTTGCCCTCTTTCTAATGGATGCCTAAGTGATGGACCTTCCTATGTGATGAGTGCCTATGTGACTGGCCCTCCTAGGTGATAGTCACCTCACTGACAAGATCTCCTGTGGGAAGGTTGTTGCAATGATTAGCCTCCCTTGGAGATGGATATCCCAGAGACTTGCTCTCCTCTTTGTATGTTGCACCAGTGTCTGATTCTCATCCATAATAGGTGTCCAAGTGGCTGGCCCTTAACTCTGATGAGTTCTTCAGACTGTTCTCCACTGCAATGACTACCGGAGTGACAGTCCCTCTTCAGTGATCTTTACCCCATGAAAGGAACTCCTCCATAATGGGTGCTGCAGTGACAAGCCTTCCCCCAATATTGATGTCCCAGTGACTAGACATTCTCTGTGACTGGAGAACCAATGACTGGTCACCTGAATAGTAAATGCCCCAGTGACTTGCTTTCTTATGTGAGATTGTCCCAGTGAAAGTCTCTTCACAATAATGGTGCTCAGGTGACAGGCCTTCTGTTATGATTGCGACCGTGACTAACCTTCCTCTGTGATGAGTGTTTCTGTGACAAGCACTTCATTGTGAGGTGTGGCCCTGTGACATGATTGCTTCTGGGTGCTGCAGTTTTTGGTCCTCCTCTTTGATGGATGCTCCAGTGACTGCTCTTCTTCTCTGATGGGTAAACCAGTGACTGGCCCTTCTTTGTGATTAGTGTCTCAGTGACTAGTTGTCCTTTGTAATGCTTGTTGTGGTGACTGGCCCTCGACTGTGATGGATGTTTCCAGTCGTGCCACCTCTTCTTTGATTTATTCCTCAGTGAATGATCCTCCTCTGGGAGGGGAGCTGTAGTGACTGGCCCTCCTTGATTTATGCCCCAGGTACTGGCCCTCTTCTGGTATATGTGGCACAGTAACAGGCACTCAAATGTGATGGGTGGCCCCGTGATTGCCTCTCCTCTGTGATCACCACCCTTTTCTTTGATAGGTGCTACTGTAACTGTCCCTGCTTTAATGGGTATCTCACTGGGCATCCTCCATAATGTGTGCCCCATTGAATGAACTTTTTTATGGTGGGTGTCTCAGTGATTGCACCTGCTCCTTAATGTGTGCCCATTGACTGGGCCTCCCCTGAGATTGGTGTCCCATTAGCTGACCTTCATATATGATGGTTGCCCCAGTGACTAGCTTCCTCGGTGATGGCTGTCATATTGGCTGGGTCTCCTCCATAATGGGTGCCCAGTAACTGCACCTCCTGAGTAGCAGAAGCCCAATGACCAGCCATCCTCTGTGATGGGTCCTGAACTGATTAACCCTTTTCTGTAATTGGTATCCTAGTAACTGGGGCTTACCCACATGGGTTTCAGAAATAAGTCCTCCTCTGTAATGGTTTCCACCATATTGACACTCTTCCATAGTAGCTCTATGTAACTGACCCTCTTCTGTAATAGATGTCTCAGTGACTGGGCCTTCCCCATACAGGTACTCCATAGAGTGGAACTCCTTTGTGAGCCTTGACAGTCCTCCATATTTGGTGACCCAATTACTAGCCTACCTCTGTGATGGTGTTCCAGTAACTGAGTCTCCCCCATATTTAGGTCCCTTTGATTAGCATTCTTCTGTAGTGAGTGTCCTAATGATTGGTTTTCCTCTCTGATAAATGCCCCAATGACTTGGCTTCCTCTTTAATAGTTGCGTCAGTGAGTGACCCTTTACTTTGAAGGGTGTTCTGTGCTAGCTCATCTCTGTAAAAACAATGCCCTAATAACTGATTCTTTTCTTTTTTGAGTTGGAGTCTCACTCTGTCACCCAGACTGGAGTGCAGTGGCCATCCCCAGTCACTGCAGCCTCTACCTGCTGGGCTCCGGCAATCCTTCTGCCTCAGCCTTCCAAGTAGCCAGAACTACAGGTGTGTACTACCACACCCGGCTAATTTTTGATTTATTGTGGAGATGAGGTCTCGTCAAGTTGCCCAGGAGGGTCTCAAACCTGCGGGCTTGGGCAATTCACTCACCTCAGCCTCCCAAAGGCGAGGAATTACAGGCTGAGTCACCTAACCTGGCTGATCCTTTTTTATTTTGGGAGTCTTAGTGACTGACTTTCCTCTGTGATAGATGTGTCAGTGACTGGGCCTCGTTTGAGATTGATGTCTTAGTGATTGACCTACTTCTGTGATGGTTGCCACAGTGACTACCCCTCTTCAGTAATAGGTGTGCCACAGTGGCTGTTCCTCCTCTGTAATATGTGCCTCAGTATCTAGGTCTCATCCAAAATGAGTGTCCCATGATTGGCCCTCCTTTATGATGGGTATTCCAGTGACTGGAACTCCTCCATAGAAGATAATCCATTGGCTTGGCCTTCTCTGTTATTGATGCTTCGGTGAAAGTCTGTCCATCAAATTGAATGCCCCAGTGACTAGCCCTCGACTGTGATGAGTATTCCAGTACTGGGCACCTGCATAATCGGTGTCCTAGTGACTAGCCCTGCTATAAGATTGGTGCCCCAGTGAGACAGTCCTCAATGATTGGTGTCCCAGTGACTGACTCTCTGCTGTGATAGATGCCCGATGACTGTGACTCCTCTATCATGGTTGCTTCATTGGCTGGCATTCCAGTCTTAATGACTGACTTTCACCACTCAGTGAAAAATGTCACAATGACTGATCCTCCTTTTGGATGGGTGCCCCAGTGACTAGTTTTACACTGGAGTTGCTGTTCAAGTTAATGGATTTCCTAAATAATAGAGCATAAGTGACTAGCTCACCTCCATTATGGTTGCCCCAGCGACTGTATGTCCCTGGTGATTTGTTCCCCAGTGACTGGCATTCCTCCCTAATGGGTTCCCTAATGAGAAGTACTTCTCTGTTAAGTGTGCCATAGTAACTTTACCTCCTCCATAATGAGTTTCCTAGTAAAGGCCCTCTTTTGTGATGGTTTTCCTAATGACTGGTCCTC
>NW_007015190.1:0-416 GCF_000164805.1 Carlito syrichta
TGGCCTCTGCACCACCCTGGGAGAAGAATGTTGTTTCTACACTGACCATTCAGGGATAGTGAAGGAATCCATGGCTAAGGTGCGAGAAGGTTTGGCTAAGCACAAATTAGAGCGGGAGCAGAGACAGGGATGGTTTGAAAGTTGGTTTAACTACTCTCACCTTGGTTAACCACACTATTGTCTGCTTTAATAGGCCCCGTGATCATACTCTTGCTGCTGCTAACCTTCGGTCCACATATTTTAAATAAACTAATAACTTTTATAAAAGCTAGAATAAACATTGTACAACTTATGGTCCTCAGACAACAATACCAACAGGCGCCCCTGGACAACTCAGCATGTTAAAGGAATCTAAGATTAGATTCACTCTACCCTCATGAGAAGGGGGGAATGAGAGAACCGTAATAGAGTATACC
>NW_007015191.1:0-428 GCF_000164805.1 Carlito syrichta
CTCAAAAAAAAAAAAAAAAGAAGAAGAAGAAAGGAAGTCAAGTTGTTGCTGTCTGCAGATGGCATGATTTTATATATAGAAAGCAAATACTTCACCAAAAAAACTGTTAGAAGTAATAAATTGAGTAGTTGCAGGATATACAATTATACAAAAATTAGTAGCGTTTCTATTATTCAATAAATAATTATCAGGAAAATAATTCAGCAATTAAAATAATTAAGCAACTCCTTTCATAATAGCTACAAAAAATCTACCTAACAATAAATCTAACCAAGGATATGAAAGTCTCTACAATTAAAACTATAAAACATTGATCCAAAAATTGAAGAAGATTCACACAGTTGTAAAGATATTCTGTGTTCATGGATTGGAAGAATTCATATTGTTAAAAAGTCTATACTGTCTTAAGTGACCTACAGATTCAATGC
>NW_007015192.1:0-955 GCF_000164805.1 Carlito syrichta
ACTGCACTCCAGTCTGGGCGACAGAGTGAGACTCCAATTCAAAAAAAAAAAAATTGTTGAGAACTATTTAACCTCAATTTGTTTTAATCTGAGCAGATATGCCACTATGATTTAGTGAAGTCTGTAGCTCTGAATGCATCCTGAGATAGCCTACAGGTCATAGGAAAAAATTCCTACTGCAGCATGTCAAGATGACTTTGGCCTAGTTATATTTTCAACGATTTCATCATGTACCTGGATTTAATACATTACTCTGGCAATCATTTGAGAATTATTGGAATAATAATCTAAATCAATTCAATATTTAAAGAATAATAAGCTAAAATAAGATTCACATCTTGTTCCCAATACACTCAATTCTGTGCTTATATATTTTGAACTTATTCTTGGAAATTGTTGAGAAACCATTTTCACCTCCAAAACCACAGAGGATGTGGAGCTGACTACAATTCTATGCCTTAATAACTGAGTCTGAGGAGCTTCTGTAACTTGAGTTCAAATTTTTTTGTTGCTTTTGATCTAAAATTACTTTGTAGGTGATTACTTTTCCCAGTACCACTGTTATGATGTACAGTGAAAGGGAATAGAAAAGGTGAAAACTGGAGGAGAAATCTTTAACAGTGACATTATTGCTACACATTTTGTAAAAAGTCCTCTAATGCAGGGTTCTCCAAGTCCCAGGCCATGGATTAATACCTTCAGTGACCTGTTAGGAACCTGCCACACAGCAGGAGGTGAGCAGCACTGAGCTCGACCTTCTGTCAAATCTGTGTCGGCATTAGATTCTCTTAGGAAGGCAAACCCTACTGTGAACTGCACCTGAGAAATGTAGGTTGTACACTCCTTATGAGAAATGTAATGCCTGATAATCTGAAGTGGAAGTGAGGCAGTGATGCTTTATATTTCATTATAGATTACAATGTATTAATAATAGAAATAAAGTGCTCAATAGAAT
>NW_007015193.1:0-361 GCF_000164805.1 Carlito syrichta
GGGGTGGAAGCCTAAAAGGCTAATTAAGAGCAGAACTGTTTTTCAAAAATGTTAAATGGACGTAGGTTATTAAAACATGAAGACTTTAATCCCTCAAGAATTACTCAAATTTCATTGCAATAATGACAGTTAAATTCATTAAAGAGCAAAAACAGTTTTTAAATACAGGCCGATATAGGATTGGATAATAAAATTTCTTTGCAATGTAAATATTTCCATTACAGTTTGAAAGCTATTTTGCATGCATGCTAACCTAAATATGCTTAAAGTAACACCTTATGTTAGTGATTAAACTCAACTCATCCTCCATTCTTTCATTAAGAAAACCTACTGAGCATCTCTTTGATGCCATAATTTCTAA
>NW_007015194.1:0-308 GCF_000164805.1 Carlito syrichta
CTCCAGTATGGGCGACAGAGTGAGACTCCAACTTAAAAAAAAAAAAAAAAGATAGGGTCTCCCTACATTGCCAAGGCTGGTCTCAAACTTCTGGGCTCAACCTATCCTCCTGCCTTTGTTTCCCAAAGTGTTGAGATTACAGGTGTGAGTCACTGCACCCAGTCCTTCGATGAGATGAGGTCTTGCTGCCCAGGAGGATCTCGAACCCGCGGGCTCAGGCAATCCACTCAACTCAGCCTCCCAAAGGTGTGGGATTACAGGCTGAGCCACCGAGCCCGGCTGGGAGACCCTATCTTTACAAAAAAAAA
>NW_007015195.1:0-358 GCF_000164805.1 Carlito syrichta
CTGCCTAGTGAAATCCCTCCCTGTCACTATTGCATTTCCTTGTTTTATTTTCCTCATGGCATTTAACAGCAATTATAATCCATTCTCATTACTTGTGGTAGTTATGATCTATAAAGCTGCCATGAGCACTGAGTTAGCAAACATAGAACCGTTGCTTCTAGGGAGAGAACAGGGCAGGCTCCTGCAAGCCCGTGGTCACAACATTTTTTCCAGCTGATCAATATGTAACCTTGCTTTATATGTGTTTCTTTTTACAAACCACTTACTCAATACATATTATTGATTCATTAACATTGAGCTTATGGCCAGTGGCACCATGACTCACATCTGAGTGAGGCTTATCTGACACACATTTTCT
>NW_007015196.1:0-378 GCF_000164805.1 Carlito syrichta
TTTAAAAAATAGGTCAAATATTCGCTATGTCTTGTGATCAATAAATTGGAGAAAAGTACCCTAGGGAGTAAGGATGCAAGAGCTAACGGTAGGGAGGGGATGCCATTTTAGCAAAGAGAATTGTAATAACCTTAGAGCAAAGCTCTGAAGAGGCAAGGCACTTAGTCACACAGGTAAACCGGAAGATTGGTCAGCACAGAGAAACTAAAAAGTGCAAAATCTGGACTTGAAATTTTGGAGTTAATTTTTTTGGAGCAGCTACCAAAACCCTACCGTTTGCAAGTCACAGGGTATTTAATGTTTTTATTTTCTTTCTCCTCTCTTCCCTTTCCTCCCTTTCCTTTCTTTTATCTCTCTCTCTCTCTCTCTCTCTCTCTC
>NW_007015197.1:0-333 GCF_000164805.1 Carlito syrichta
AATGTCCTACTTCTGTTTTCCTGGGGATGGGTTTGTCCTCCTACCCCTTCACCCCCCTGGTTCAGGGCATCCAAAAAGGCCCACACCACCTTCCACCATGCCAGCTTCCATCTTTGAGGCCGGGATGTGCGTTACCATCACCCAGATGGCCGGGGCCCTGGGTACCATTCAGGGTGTCCTGGGATCAGAGAGGATGAAGGCATTTCCATGGGGATGAGAAGCTGAGCTGAGCCCTCAGACCACCTGGAGCCGAGCCCTGGGTACCACTCAGGGTATCCTGGGGACAGAGATGATGGACACATTTCCATGAAGACAAGATGCTGAGCTGAGCCC
>NW_007015198.1:0-311 GCF_000164805.1 Carlito syrichta
AGACTAGCCTGGACATCATACCAAAACCCTGTCTCTAAAAAATAAAAAAAATAGTAAAGTAAAATGAAATAAAATAAAATAAAACAAAACTAAACCAAAAAAGTAATTATCCACACTTAGTGGATCCTACCTGGCATACCAGGACTTTGGGAAGATCGCTTGAGGCCAGGTGTTTCAGACTAGCCTGGGACTCTACAATTTAAATAATAGAATAGTAAAGAAAAATACAATAGAATGAAATAAAAGACAACAAAATAAAGTAAAATAAAAGAGAAAACAAGCCAGAATTAGTGGTTCCTGCCTGGCATCCC
>NW_007015199.1:0-307 GCF_000164805.1 Carlito syrichta
AGGCCATAAGAGATATGATAGACAAGTGGGGCCTCATTAAACTCACAATCTTCTGCAAAGCCAAAGAAACCATCAAGAGAGCAGGAAGAAAGCCCACAGACTGGGAAAAAGTACTTGCCAACTCCATTTCTGTCAAAGGTCCTACATCTTGGAACTCAAACGTGCTGAAAAGAAAAAAATAAACAATAGCATTACAAAGTGGGCAAAGACACATCACAAAAGAAGACATACAAGCAGCCAACAGACATATGAAGAAAGTACAAACTCACTAATCATCAGGGAGATGCAAATTAAAACTGCACTGAGA
>NW_007015200.1:0-348 GCF_000164805.1 Carlito syrichta
GCTACCTGGTTGGCTAGATGGCACCAATCTAGCTACCTGGCTGGCTAGCTGGCTAGGCAGCCGACTATGTAGCTACTGTGCTAGCCAGCTGGCTAGCCTGCTGGCTTAAAGAGCCAGGTGGCTGGATAGACAGTCAGATAGCCAGTCAGCTTAACTAGCTGGCCACCTACCTGACCAGCCTGCTAATGAGTCAACTTAACTTGCCAGTGACCTAGCTAGACAGCCGGCTAGGGAGCTGATGCAACTAGCTGATTTAAATACTTAGTTGACTAGTCAGCTGACTTAACAAGCTGACATCACTAGCCACCCAGGTGTCCAGCCAGCTGACTTAAATAGCTAGCTACCTAT
>NW_007015201.1:0-612 GCF_000164805.1 Carlito syrichta
GGCTGGCAAGCTGACTTATATAGCTAGTTACATAACTATCCAGCTGCTAGACAGCCGACTGAACTAGCTGACTTAACCAGCTAATTAGTTGGCTACACAGCACATTTAACTCACTGACACACTAGCTAGCCAGGTAGCTTTCTAGCTGACTTAACTATCTAGCTACCTACAATGCCAGTTGGCTTGCTAGTTCTCTTACCTAGCTGAATTAACCAACTAGCCAGCTGGCTAGCCAACAGACTTAAATGGCTTGCTACCTAGATAGCAAACTGACTAGTCAGCTGACTTAACTAGCATACTTAACAAGCTAACTACCTAGCTAGCCAGCTGACATAAATAGTTAGCTAAGTACCTAGCTACCTAGCTAGCCAGCTAACTTAATTAGCTAACTACCTAGCTACCAGGCTAACAAGCTGCCTTAAATAGTCAGCTGCCTAGCTAGGTAGCTGACTTAATCAGATGGCTACATAGTTAGCTTATTCATTATCTAACATTCCAGCTAGCTGACTTAATCATCTGACAACTCGTTAGCTAATGTGCTAGCTAGCAGATTCAACCAGCTGACTTAACTTGTTAACTTACTAGCTAGCTAGCTGACTAATCCATCTGACT
>NW_007015201.1:1837-2409 GCF_000164805.1 Carlito syrichta
AACTCTTTGGTCCACGAGTGAGCCGACTTGTCAGTTGACTTAACTCTTCAGCGGGTGAGTGAGCTGACTGGTCAGCTGAATTTAGTCGACTAACAAGTGAGCCAAATGGTCAGAAAAATTAACTAGTCAGTCGGCAAATGATCCGACCAGTGAGCAAACTTAAATAGTTAGCTGGTGAGTTACCCGACATGTGAGCTGCCTTAACTAGTCGACCGGCAAGCAAGCCGACCAGTGAACTGATTTATCTACTCAGCTGGTGAGCAAGCTGACTCAGCTAGCTGACAACTACATGGCTAGCTGTCTTAACTAGGTGACTTAACTAGCTATCTAGCTGACTTAAACTGAATTAAATAATTAGATAACTATTTAACTAGCTGAATAATGAGCTGACTTAGATAATTAGCAAACTAGTTAGGTAGCAGACTTAAGTATCTGACTTAAATAGTTAGTGAGCTAGATGACTTAGCTAGCTGAATTACCTAGCTAGCTAGTTAGCTAGTTCATTAGCCAGCTGACATAACTAGTTAGCTTACGAGATATCTAGCTGAATTAGTGAGTTGTTTAATGAGTTA
>NW_007015202.1:0-810 GCF_000164805.1 Carlito syrichta
CCTCATTTGTGACAGATCTCTTGTTTTTCTCTTTAATTCTGTTACTCAGTGTCAGTGGGAGAGACTTTCCCTTCTGACATTTGCTCAGACCTCTATTCTTTCCTGATCCAGGCTCTGAATTTGTTCTAATTTGTAATAGGATGGTTAATGGGAAGTTTGTTGTCTCGTGTAGTTTTCAAAATTCAAATAAAGTGGCAGATGGGTTACTAGGAATCAGATACTACTTGCAAATTAAAATGTTCACTTATTGCGGTATGTGTTCCCTGAGACCCACTCCCCACTACCACTGTTTATGATGATGTAAAGCAGAAACCAATTCAAAAACAATTGAACACATACAAACACACTCCAAAACAAACTGGAATAACAACAAAGTGAAACAAAACAATGATCAACAAAAAAAGCCCCAAGAAAACTAAACACACACACATGCCTAGCACAAAGTGAATAGAGAAGAAAAACAGAAAGACTGAAGAGGGAAAAATAAAAAAGGGATTCAGGTCAAACCCTCATATATATATTGACATACCCCTTAAACTGCAAAATATGAATATAAAAAAGATCAAGAAGAACAAAAAAGCAAAAACTAACAACCACAACAAAATTGAAAGATGAACACACAATCATTTCTATTTCTTTAAAGTAAAAACAGGTAAGTACAGGAAACTACAGTTTCTGAGAATATGGAATGTGTGCCAAGAAAAGGAGCAGCTCAAGTGTTAAACAAGGTAGCAGGTCAAAAGAGGATCGAGGGGTCCTGGGGCAAGATGGCGACGGCATAGGAGAACTGGTGAGATTCTCTGAATGGAC
>NW_007015203.1:0-313 GCF_000164805.1 Carlito syrichta
ATTCCATTGCCCTTCTTTTCTCTCCGTTTCATTCGTTTCCATTCCATTCCTCTATATTTCATTCCATCTTTTTAATTTCCTCTCCATTCCTTACCTTTGAATTCCTCTCCATTCCATTCCATTCAACTCCATTCCATTCCTCTCCATTCCACTCCTCTCCATTCCATTCGATTCCACTCCATTCCATTCCTCTCCATTCCATTCAATTCCATAGTATTCCTTACCACTCGATTCCTCTCCATTCCATTCCCTTCCCTTCCATTCCTATCCATTTAATTCCTCTCTATTCCACTCTTCTCATCTTTATTCCATT
>NW_007015204.1:0-768 GCF_000164805.1 Carlito syrichta
CAGGATGTCGACCAAATGGAAAGCCTGTGATGCAGCAGGTTCGAGGCCCAGGACAAGAGTGTGGCCCGAGTTGGATGTTTTTAGAACAGCCTGGGCAACCTAGTGAGGAAAGAAAATAAAGGAAGGAAGGAAGGAAGGGAGGGAGGAAGGAAGGAAGGAAGGAAGGAAAGAAGGAAGGAAGCTCAACTCAGTGGCTCAGCCTGTAATCCCAGAGCTTTGGGAGGCTGAGGCGAATGAATTTCCTGAGGCTGCGGGTTTGAACCCTGCCTGGGCAACATGGCGACACCTCATCTCTACAATAAAACAAAAATTAACCGGGTGTGGTAGCTCACGCCTGTAGTTCCAGCTACTTGGAAGGCTGAGGTGGAAGGATCACTGGAGCCCAGCCTGTCGAGGTTGTGGTGGCCAGGAGCATCCACTGCACTCCAGTCTGGCTACTGAGGGAGACTCCAACTCAAAAAAAAAAAAAAAGAAAGAAAGGAAGGAAGAAAGAAAGAAAGAAAGAAAGAAAGAAAGAAATTCATTCTTCTGCAAACCCTGTGCCCTCGATCCTGCCTCCCCAGACTCCCCACATATGAGGGTCCCCCAAGCTTGGCACCTTCTAGGCCCAACTCCCCAATGGCTGCCCCTGCTTTGTTGAGGGAGTTCCCTTGGCTCCCTGGCCTGGTTCATGCCTGCTGTCCTTTCCGAGGTGAGAAATGATCCCCTGGAAGGTCAACCCTCTGACTCGGCAATGATGACATTCCACTAAGAAAGGCCAGGGACACA
>NW_007015205.1:0-853 GCF_000164805.1 Carlito syrichta
CGAGCTCTTCCCCCGTATGCAGCTCTGGTCCCCACCTTGGAGCATCCTTGCACAAAATGAGGTCACATTTCCTATTTCTTGCCTTGAAAGGAACCCATCAAGTATGGCAGACGTAGGGACCTGGACTCCTGGGACCTCACTTTCCCAATTTTTATCATTCCTATAATCAAAAGCAAGTATTGTACCCTGAAATCATAGCCCCAATGCCATCTGCTTGGCCTCAGACTTCTGCCTCATTGGTGGTCAGGTAATGGTCACTCAGGATATGGAAGTTCAGATGTAATTGCCTCCTTGAGTGGATAAGGTTGATGGCCGGTCTGTGGGTTTCTGCCCACCCTAGTCGAGGTGGCTGGTTGCTTTTCAAGCCTGGTGATATCACAGGTCTGGCCCTGCTGGACATGAGTGGGCCTCACATACCCACACACTATGGCTAGGGTTCTCACCTTGCCTTGGGCAAAATCTTAGTTTTCATCAGGGCCTCATGTTCACTGTATGGTCATCCTAGATATCCCTGGTACACATCTTCTTACAGAGGTCATGTGAGGCCAGGTTGGGCCCCTCCGGTTGTAAGACTTGTGCCCTTTAAGGAAGGCACTGTCACATGGATTGGCGAGCATATCAAACAAGACATGCTGCTGACTGGCTGAGGCTTTGACAATGCCATACTCACCCCCCAACCCCCGTCCAGAGGCTTCCAAAGTCCAACTTCCTTGTTGACACTGATTTCTTAGGTCTGAGGAGTTATGGAGAGCTTTGGGGCACCTTGCTGGGTGCTGCCCTGACTTCTATGGGGCCATGTGGATCACTTTCTCATAAGAAAGTTAATATGAGCAGGGCTCAGTGGCTCAGCCTG
>NW_007015206.1:0-308 GCF_000164805.1 Carlito syrichta
AGGATGTGGCAAATGCTCAAATATATTTCTTGTGTGATTGAGTGAATAAACACAGAAACACATGTAGCTGATTCAGAATCAGCAGTTGGCCTCACCTGGGCTGACTATCTCCTCCCACTAGCCCAGTGGCAGGAAAGGGAGTTGATAGCAGTTAAAGGTATATCTTTTTGAAAGGCAAGTTGCAACCCGCCAGGCCCCAGGCAGGTTTTGTTTAAGAAAGGCCAAATGGCCCAGAGACTGGCCATTTTATGGAAATGGAAAAGAGTCTTATCTAAAACCCCCCTTTTGAAGTTGATGGTTTACAAGCC
>NW_007015207.1:0-648 GCF_000164805.1 Carlito syrichta
AAAGTTTCATTTCCTCTCCCATCCCTGAGGGTGACTCCTTGCACTGGGTGGTAGGCATGGTGGTGGTGGTGATTATTATTATTTGTAGTTGGAATCCTGCTCTGTCCCCCAGGCTGGAACACAGGGACATTCAAACGGCCACTGCAGACTCCACCTGTTGGGCTTCGGTGATCCTCTTGCCTCGGCCCACTGAATTTTTGGAACCACAGGCCTGCACCACCACGATGGGCTAATCTTTGGGTTTATTTTTGATGTCCGGGACAACATCTCACCCTGTTTCCCGGGTTGGTGCTGAACCTGCAAGCTCAGTCCATCCACACACATGACCTCTATAGGGCCGGGATGCCAGGCTGAGTCCCTGAGCCTGGTCTGTGGTTTTGGTAGTGGTAGTGGTTGGTATTATTCTTCTAAGTCGGAGTCCTGTTCTGTCGCCCAAGCCAGAACACAGAAGCCCACTCTCGGCCACCACAGCCTCCACCAGCAGGGCTCTGGTGATCCTCTCCCAATGGCATCCTTAGTAGCTGGCACCAAGTCTATGCTCGGATCTTTTTTTGGCTTTTTGTAGATACGAGGTCTCGCCAAGGTGCCCGAGCTGGTCTCGAACCTGGGGACTAAGTCCATCCTCTTGCATCGGTCTCCCAGAATGCC
>NW_007015208.1:0-384 GCF_000164805.1 Carlito syrichta
AACTTGGAAGGACTTAGAGTCTTTAATACTGAGAGATCTTTCACAGAAACAAAGAACTGATTATCCTATGTTCTTACCCATAAGTGGATCTTAAACAATTATTGTAATTCCATACGAAAGGGACTGGCAGTAGTGGGAATCCACCGGGGGTGGAGGGGATGGGAGGGCATACCCCGTCAATAAGGCCGCCTGCATCCTGAACATTTCTAGACCCAGCCTTGAATTGTACCCCACATCTTTAAAATAAAAATAAAACAAAAGAGAACTGAATACCATATGTTCTCACTCACAAGCAGACCTTGAACAATTATCATAATATTATAAGAGGGGAATTGGCAGTAGTAGGAAACTGCCAGGGGAGGGGGGTGGGATTGGCAGGTGAGG
>NW_007015209.1:0-553 GCF_000164805.1 Carlito syrichta
CTGAAATTAGGATCGTGACTCCTCCTTTCTTTTGTGCTCCATTCACCTGAAAATTTGTTTCCCATCCTCTTACTTTGAGTCTGTGTATTTCCTTTCTAGTGAGAAGGGTCTCTTGGAGGCAGTATATTGTTGCCTGGTGATATTTTATCCATTTTGCCATTTTTTGTCTTTTCAGTGGTGCATTTAGTCCATTCACATTCAGGCTAATTATTGAAATGTGAGAGTTCATCCCTATCATAGAGTTCTTATCGAGTTGTTGTTCTTCAACTTGGTTTTTTTTTTTGTCTTTCTTTTGTTTTGGGGGTTGGTTCATGTATATTTTATTTTTTTCCCTGTACTCTTGTGAATAACATTGTTCTTGTTTCCTTTTCTTCTGTGTTTAGTACTTTCTTAGGTGTTTCATGTAGAGATGGTTTGGTGGCAACATAAGTTCTTAGGGATTGGATATGTGGGAAAGATTTTAATTCTTCCTCACTGATGAAGCTTAGCTTGGCTGGGTAGTTTATTCTTGGTTAAAATTGTTTATCTTTTAGGACTTTGAAGATAGGGCTCC
>NW_007015210.1:0-318 GCF_000164805.1 Carlito syrichta
AAAAAAAAAAAAAAAAAAAAAAAATCTAGGCATTGTAAAAATCTAGAGAAAAAAGACTGTATGAAAACTACATATACAATACAATATGAGGATCAAATGTTAAAAATTGGAAAAGAGATATTAATGAATATTTTAGGTGTTTCACAAATACTGCTTTTCTTTTTTTTTTGAGTTGGAGTCTCACTCTGTGGCCCAGACTGGAGTGCAGTGGCCGCTCCCAGGCACCGCAGCCTCGACCCGCCGGGCTCCGGCGATCCTTCCGCCTCAGCCTTCCCAGTAGCCGGAATTACAGGCGCTACCACGCCCGGCTGATTTTTT
>NW_007015211.1:0-913 GCF_000164805.1 Carlito syrichta
CCTTCTTGCTTAATGTCTACCTTTAAGTCTCTGAGTACAGAAAGCCCGTATCAGGACAATATCAAGGACGGATGGCGACTGGAGATGTTACTGCCTGGAGGAACCGCCCCTAGCCATGCGACTAGAGCTTCATCACCTCTCAGCATACCTGCTTGTCCCTTCGATGATACGGAAAAGGACTGGTCACTCATACGGCGAGATGCTGGCTTCCCGAAATGGAGAGACTGTGCTTATAACTCTAAGGTGGACTATCCTGTACCAGGTGAAAAATTATTTATTAGTGACTGGGGTTTTAATGGCTCTACACTTGCCACAGCTAGAAGGCACCCGCATGGATGGGCTACACCCACGTTTCTAAGTTCTCTATGCTCTAGTCATTCATTACAGACTCAGCTTTATTGATTGTTTGCAGCAACAGGTCCTGTAACACTTTATTGTCCTCATTCCGGTTTTACAACCATTTTACAGGCTTGTGTTGACTCCCCATGTGTTTTGTCAACTGCTAATGCTCATTCTATTTACTTGGTAATATATAATTTTGGTCATTTTGAAATTAATTGTGAAAATTGTACTTTGTCTAATTGTATTATTGGTAACCCATATCAAGTATTTCTGTTAAAGCATCCTTCTTACGTTTTTGTGCCTGTTCAGCTACAGGAAAGTGGTATTCTTCTCCAGGTACTTATATTTTAGAACAAGCCACAGCAATGTTAAATAGGCCTTGTAGGTTTGTTGCAGCTTTAATCTTGGGAATTTCTGCACCAATATCTATTATAGGTTCTGTGGCCACTTCTGCAACTGCTTTAGTACAGGAAGTGCATACAGCTGATCATATGAATTATTTATCTCAAAATGTTAGCTTAGTTTTATTTACTCAAGAGCAGACAGATAAAGGTATTATTGATAGGTTGAA
>NW_007015211.1:1999-3857 GCF_000164805.1 Carlito syrichta
TCTTTCTAGATATTTTTAAACTTCTATTTCCTGGTTGACTGGTTAGTCAGCTCTTGTTCCGAAAGAGAGTTTCTCCTAAGATTAAGATTAGAAACTAAATTACCATAATAGTTTTATTGCCCTGCCTCTAGCCAGGCAGGACTCTTTTCTAGTTTCGTTACATGCCAAAATTCTGTTTGCTTCAGCCCATGGAAATTGTCATGGTAACCGTGCAGTCAATTTTCCAAGAGTGTGACAGCTATTATTTGATTTTTAGAATAGACTTGTTTGGGTAAAACATACATTTAAGATGATACAATTTCCATAGGAAAGATTTAAACAGTAATAAACATTCATAGAAAAATTTTAAGTTTTGTTTAAGTTTTTAAGTTTCCTTTTCTCAGATTATGACTTTAGTTCCTGTTCCTGTAGGCCAATTTTAAGATCCTTTGATTAGTATAACGAAATTTTCCCAATGGTGTTGGTTTTGCTCCTAATATGACACTAGGAAATTTTACACGTAGCCATGTATTAATATACTAGGGAAAAAGATTTAAGTTTTGGGTTAAAGTCGTAGTTTTATTAAAATAGAATGAGAATTACAGTGTTATGATTTTAAAAATCATACGTCAATTATAATTATAAGATTTAATGATAAGGTATTAGCTTAATAAGTTTAGCATAGTAATAAAGTACAATCACTAGATCATATAAAAATTAAAGTTTAGATTTATGAAACTCATATAAGTCATGGTAAGGAATAAGTTTTGAATTAATTGTTATAGAATTACAGGGCACTATGTTGAATCATAATAGGTTAATGGAATAAATAACAATTAAGGCATTTACGTAAACTTATAGATTATAGTATAGTGTTAAGTTGATAATGTCAATCATTAAAAAAATATTAGGATTCAGTGAACTTGGATTGAACCTAGAGTTAATTTAGAAAATTTTTGTATTAACTAGGGTTTAGAACAAAGAGTATAATATGAAGGATTTATTGAACACTATGAAAGACACTTTGAACGAACTGTATTGAAATTGTGCACCTGTGACCTTGATGTGAGTTTTGTGAAGCATGTGAGGCATCATGGAGTTTGAATTGTTTGCTTGGAACTTGCAAGAGTCGTGATGGTCTTGTGATGCATAGTTTGTAAAGCGTGATATATATCATGAAATTTGTATGCCTCCATCAAGTAATTATCACACTGCTGGAAGGTATAGAAAATGGTATATAAGTTGGAAGGAGTCTGAATAAAATTTGGGCTCAGTCCTGGTCAGACTGATCCCAGAAGAACTGCCTCTGTATGGTCTCTTCTCTCTGTCTTGACTCTCCTGTGTGGGTCCTAACACCCCCTTGTAGGTCGGAACCCGTACTCTGACAGCTTTGCCGCCCGAACCCAGGGATCTGACTCCAGTAACTGTATATATATGTTCCCTGTTTGTTCATTCATCTCGTTTCAGGACGGACCTTGCCTTAGGGTACTGCAGCCCCCCTGGAGTGCACGGGTTGATAGGCAATCAGATTGGTTATATAGTGTCGCCAATGGACTGGGCGACTCGTTATTGCCGTAAAGAGCCAATCAGATTTTGTAGAGATATTACTGTATATTGTGTATATTGGTGTTTTTAAAGCTATGGGGTACTGTGGCTCCAAAGAAAGGCAAGCCTATATTTGAATCATGTCTAAAGTGGTAAAACATAAAGGTGTTAATTTATGCAATCATAAAGTAAATTCTTTTCCAGATTTTATACAGAAAGTTGCCTGCTAATTCCACTTAAACTCTTTCTTTCTCTAAGATAAAGCAAAGGGCACATAAAAATTATGAGGATTTCATTTCTAAAATAACCACCACCATCAAACGAGTAATTACTA
>NW_007015212.1:0-368 GCF_000164805.1 Carlito syrichta
CAGGGGCATCCAAATAGGAAAAGAGGAAGTCAAGCTATCTCTCTTTGCAGATGACATGATCGTGTACCTTGAAAACTCAAGAGAATCTGCCAAAAACCTCCTTATACTAATAAAAGACTTTGGCAAAATCTCAGGATATAAAATAAATGTGCAAAAGACAATCATATTTCTTTACACCAATAATAAACAAACAGAAACCCAAATAAAAAGAACAATTCTGTTCACAATAGCCACAAAAAAATAAAATACCTTGCCATCTTTCTAACCACAAACGTGAAAGACCTTTACAATGAAAACTACAAAACACAGCTCAAAGAAATCAAAGATGACACAAACAAGTGGAAAAATATCCTATGCTCATGAATTGG
>NW_007015213.1:0-318 GCF_000164805.1 Carlito syrichta
AAGCAAGGGACAGGTGAGACTGGAGGAACAAGCGGGCCATGTCATGACTGTGGAGGCCAGGGGCACTTTCACCTGGTGTGCCCCTTTCTCTATTGAAAAAAGGAAAGTAGGCCGGGCTCGGTGGCTCAGCCTGTGATCAGCACTTTGGGAGGCTGAGGCGAGAGGATTGCCTGAGCCTGCTGGTTCGAGACCCATCTGGACAACTTGGTGAGACCTTGTCTCTACAATAAAAAATTAGCCTGGCGTGGTAGTGCACATCTGTAGTTCCAGCTACTTGGAAGGCTGAGGCAGAAGAATTGCCAGAGCCCAGCAGGTTGA
>NW_007015214.1:0-811 GCF_000164805.1 Carlito syrichta
AACTAAGTGATTTAACTAGCTAGCCAGCTGACTAGCCAGCTGACTTAACCAGATAGATACCCTGATAGGCATCTGGCTAGCCAGCTGACTTAACTAACTGACTTAACTAGTTAGATGACTTAGCTAACTGACTTAACTAGCTAGCTACATAGCTACCCAGCTCATTTAGCTATCTGACTTAATTAGCTAGCTACATAGCTAGTCAGCTGGCTGGCCAGCTGACTTAACAAGCTGACTTAACCAGCTAGCCAGATGACTAGCCAGCTGACTTAAGTAGCTGAATCAACTAGATAGCCAGCTGACTGGTCAGCTGAATAAACTGCCTTAACCAACTAGCCAGCAGGGTAGCCAGCTGACTTAACTAGCTCGCTACCTAGCTAGCCAGATGGGAAGCAAGCTGAATTAAGTGACTGACTTAACTATCTAGCCATCTGGATAGGCAGCTGACTTAACTAGCTTGTTACCTAGCTAAACAGCTGGATATCCAGCTGACTTAATTAGTTGATGTAACCAGGTTGCCACGTGGCTAGCCAGCTGACTCAACTAACTGACTTAACTAGTTAGCCAGCTGGCTATCCATCTGACTTAACTAGCTCTTTACCTAGCTAGATAGCTGGCTAGCCAGCTGACTCAACTAACTGACTTAACTAGTTAGCCAGCTGGCTATCCATCTGACTTAACTAGCTCTTTACCTAGCTAGATAGCTGGCTAGCAAGCTGACTTAACGAGCTGACTTAATTAGCTAACCAGCAGGCTAGCCAAATGACTTAACTATGTCACTACCTAGCTAGCCAGCTGGCTAGCCAGCAGA
>NW_007015215.1:0-795 GCF_000164805.1 Carlito syrichta
CGGGAGCGGCCACTGCACTCCAGTCTGGGCGACAGAGTGAGACTCCCACTCAAAATAAAATAAATATGTGCTTTAAAGTCCTTCATGTCTTTCTCATTCTCACCACATATGAGTTGAAGATTATCGTTAGTATGACATTGCATCATGTGGATTGTTCATTTGTGTATCTGTGCGTGTGTGTGTGTGTGTGTGTGTGTGTGTGTACATACATTTTTCAGATCAACTTCTCTAAGCTACATTTCTAGGAAGGAAATATAGGAAAAACAGTTCTATTCATTTGTAGTTATTATTTGGATAAGACTATGACAGTTTCATGCACAGTGTGAATCCCAAGATTTCATATATCAAAAGAGTACTTCTTTTACTTAGGAATTCTGACAAGGATTCATTTAATGATGAGAAATATTGCTAAGTGGATTTTCATTATTTTGCCAGACAAAATAAGGAAGTAAAGGAAATGCTGCACGTGGAATAGTCTATTGTCATTGAAGGGTACCTTCTTCACATGCTCAGCTTTAAGAAATCGAAGATTGCCTTTGTAAATTCGTGTTTAGGAGCTATTTGCATTGATTCCACTGACTTAATTTTCATTTGCATTGATACTCTTTAGGGAAATGTGTAGAGATATCAAATCTCATCATACGAAATCCCATTTTTTAGAAATGTATACACAATGGAGTTTGTTGTGAGGTAATTTGTATGGCAAGTTACATCATTGGACATTTTCAAGTTGCAAATAAGAGACATATTCAGGACAGAACATGAGATTTTTTCTGATTTTATTTAATTGTATTC
>NW_007015216.1:0-303 GCF_000164805.1 Carlito syrichta
CCTCAATTTCTCAACCAACTCATCTTCAACAAAGCCTCCACCACCTACCACTGGGGAGAGGAGAACCTATTCAGTAAATGGTGCTGGGAAAACTGGGTAACCACATGCAGAAGATTGAAACAGGACCCCTATCTATCCCCATACACAAAAATTAGCTCTAAATGGATAAGAGACCTAAATGTAAAACCTCAAACCGTAAGAACCTTAGAAAATGAAGGACATACCCTCATGGAAATTGGAACTGGCACTCAATTCCTGAACAAAACCCAAAACCCACAGGCCATAAGAGATAAGATAGACAAG
>NW_007015217.1:0-567 GCF_000164805.1 Carlito syrichta
CCATGCTGCCCATCAAAGAGGACTGGATTAAAAAAATGTGGTACATATACCCGATGGAATACTACGCAGCCATAAAAAAGAACAAAATCATGATTTTCGCTGCAACCCTGGATGGAACTAGAGTCTATAATACTGAGTGACCTCTCACAAAAACAAAAATCCGAATATCACATGTTCTCACTCATATAATGGACCTTGAACATCCAATGCAATACTATGAGAAAATGACGGATGGTACTGGGAAACTATGGGGGGGAGGGGGATGGGATTAACAGTAGCAAATATCTGTCGGGGGATGGGAAAACACTTCTTATTTACAGGGTGCCTGAATGAAACGTCATTGTACACCTACCCTTAACTGTACCCCACAAAACCATAATAAAAACTACTGATTAATGAAAAAAAAAAAAAAAAATTAGCCAGGTGTGGAGGCATGCACTGGTAGTTCCAGCTACTTGGAAGGTTGAACCCTGCAGGTCAAGGTTGCAGTGGCCATGAGCTTGCCACTGCACTCCAGCCTGGGCGACAGAGTGAGACTCCGACTCAAAAAAAAAAAAAAATAGCTGG
>NW_007015218.1:0-340 GCF_000164805.1 Carlito syrichta
CTACCAGAACGTTCAAGCTTTGAAAGTCAAGCTCAGGACAAGGACTGATAGAGAAGATTGGAAACTCCCCAGTGCTCCAAAACCTTTTGAGTAATTTGACCTGATTAAAAAAACATTGGGGAGAAGGGGCAAGATGGTGACGGCATAGGTGAACTGGTGAGATTCTCTGAACGTGAGTTCCCAAAAAGGCTATCACTTCGCTACCCCCATCCCCCAGCCCACCACCAACTGCGCTGGGATCAGGCCCAGGAACTTCAGTCCCACGCAAGGCCAGATATTGCACTCCTCCCCCCACTGCTGCCGTTCTACTCATGTGTGGAAGTCTCTGGTCCCAGCCCCC
>NW_007015219.1:0-562 GCF_000164805.1 Carlito syrichta
AGGTGGTTGTTCTGTCGCCTGGGGATTTCCTGCTGCTGCTTGCAGGTGATTGGCACCAGATGGGTCACCGCTGTGGGGATTGGTGGGGACTACCTGGCTTAGGCACTCAGTGACTTTGTGTCGCTGGCCTTCTCCTCTGGGTCACAGGGGCGGAGCCTGATCAAAGCTCAGCCCAGGAGCAAACCAGGCTCTGCCAGGCTCCTCCAGGGCCCCTCCCATCTCCAGGGCTGCCCTGGTCGCCAGGGTCACACGACCAGGTGCGAAGATGCGGCTGTGGGAATTGACTGTGTGCTGCACCCTATGGTATTCCTCCCTGTAAGGCGTAGTCTCTTCATTTATTTTTACAAATTGGGTTTAATCATTTAAGCTTCAGAACACTCCTCAGGAGATACATTTGTTGGTCCAGCTGTGCTTTGAACCCTGGCTGTACGATTCCAGAGCGCAAGCCCTGGCCATTGAGCCTTCTTGTCATGTACACATCATGAGATATGTATAAATATTTCTTCTCTGTAGTCGTTTCCGTACTTAGCACAACGGCATGTCTATGGTGATCTCATATATG
>NW_007015220.1:0-650 GCF_000164805.1 Carlito syrichta
CCGAGTAGCTGGGACTACCAGTGTGTGCCACCATGCCTGGCCAGTGTTTTGTTTCTTTTTGTAGAGGCGAAGTCTCACTATGCTACCCTGACTGGTCTTGAACTCCTGGGCTCGAGCGATCTGTTCAGTCTTCTAAATCCCTTCCCTCTCCGGCCACACCTTTCTCGGCAGGTGGCCTGAATGCTCCAGCAGAAGTAGGTAAGATGACGGGCTTGAAAGCCTAGATGGACCTGGGAATACTGATCGGCCATTTGCTTACCCAGGCGAGCCATCCACATTATCTGTGGCTCTGTTTCTCTGGGAGACTCGGACCTCAGAAAACAGGACAGACGCTGCCAAACGTGCATGGCATCTCAGTAAGTCCCAGTTCACATAATGACACATCAACACAGTAACGCTCCCCAGACTCCCACTAGAAGAGGACCAGATGTTAGCCACTCTTGACATTTGGGCTGCAACGACCCTACTCTATTTTATTTTATTTGTCCTCTTGTTCACTAGCCTCAGAGGTTGCCAAGAGTTTTGGGTCACATGGCTGCATTGCAGAGTGGCAAGAAAGTCTGGGGCTTGCTCTAGTTGAGACCTGAAGACTGGAGAGTCCCTAACTTAAATACCCCAAATAGCCGGGCTCGGTGGCTCAGCCTGTAATC
>NW_007015221.1:0-737 GCF_000164805.1 Carlito syrichta
GTATGCCACTGCACTCCCGTCTGGGCGCCGGAGTGAGACTCCAACTCAAAAAAAAAAAAAATAAAAGAATGTTCCATCTTTATAGTTTTCTTTATGGTATATATATATATATATATATATATATATGGTTAAATATATATGAGAGCGACACTGTTGTCTTCCTTCTGCTAAAAAAGATGGAAAAATCCAGACCTGTGAGTAGACACATCTGACTGGGACAAGAAGATACCTGAACTTCTGACCAGAGGGAGCTAAGAACTTAGAATGGAAACTGAGGCACAGAAGCCACCAGGTGACAGAGCCGGGGCCCTGCTGTACAGAAGCTTCCAGAATGCACGGCCACCCCCTGCCAAGAAACACCAGTCGGATGAACCCACGGGTCTCCAAGAGCACATGGGAGAAGTTGCTCCAATGTCCCAGAAGGGAAATCAAGGGAGTCGTCTGGCCAGGAAGCGAGCACGTCGAGAAGCACTTGGCCGCGATACTTCACACAGCTCTGAAAAATCTGGAGAGTGTGAGGCCGCTGATCCGAGCCGGTCGTCCTGCCTGCCGGCCCCTTGCCAGAGTCTGCCTGCCTCCCAGCAAGCAATCCATCTCTACCGGAAGAGGACGCCTTCCCACTTCCCTCGAAAAGGAGGACAGATGCGTTGTGACAACGTCCCCCTGCACAGACAGGCGTGTGTGTTCCCACATTGTCCCAGCTTGCTGACCAGAAAGAAATCGTCCCCTTGAAGAAA
>NW_007015222.1:0-937 GCF_000164805.1 Carlito syrichta
CAGTACAGGAAAAAGAATAAAATACATATGAAACAACCCCCAAAACAAAAGAAAGACAATAAACCAAGTGGAAGAACAACTATAAAAGAACTGTATGTTAGGGATGAACTCTCACATTTCAATAATTGGCCTGAATGTGAATGGACTAAATGCACCACTGAAAGGACATAGAATGGCAAAATGGATAAAATATCACCAGGCAACAATATACTGCCTTCAAGAGACCCATCTCACTAGAAAGGACATACACAGACTCAAACTAAGAGGTTGGGAAACAAATTTCCAGGTGAATGGAACACAAAAGAAAGGAGGAGTCATGATCCTAATTTCAGACAAAATACCATTTAAGCTATCAAAAATTTAAAAAGATACAAAGGGCCACTACATAATGATAAAAGGCTCACTCCATCAACAAGAAATATCTATCCTAAATATATATGCACCTAATATAGATGCACCAACTTTTACAAAGCAACTCCTAGGAAAACTAAAGAAAGATATTGATTCTAACACCATAATGACTGGGGACTTTAATACCCCACTCACAATCCTCAACAGATCATCGGGACAAAAAATCAGCAACAAGATTCAGAACCTCAATGTGACTCAGGACCAAATGGACTTAACTGATATCTACAGAACACTCCATCCAAAGTCCAGAGAATACACATTCTACTCATCATCGCATGGCATGTATTCCAAGATTGACCACATTCTCGGTCATAAATCAAGCATAAGCAAATTAAAAAAGACCAAAATTCTCCCATGCACTTTCTCGGACCACAGTGGAATAAAAATAAACATTGACACCAACAAGGTCCCCCCAAATCCACAAAGACATGGACACTAAACAGCATGATGCTAAACAACTCCTGGATCAATGATGAAATCAAAACAGCGATCAAAAGATACCTGGAAACAAATGAAAATGAAGAAA
>NW_007015223.1:0-699 GCF_000164805.1 Carlito syrichta
AAGTTTTAGAAGTTATTGACTATTAGGATTTTATGATGCTAAAACTGTTGTATTAGCCGGGCTTGGTGGCTTAGCCTGTAATCCCGCGCCTTTGGGAGGCTAAAGTGAGTGGATTGCCTGAGCCCGTGGGTTCGAGATCCGCCTGGGCAGCGAGACCTCATCTCTGCAATAAATCAAAAATCAGCGGGGCGTGGTAGCACATGCCTGTAATTCCAACTACTCGGAAGGCTGAGGTGGAAGGATCACCGGAGTCCAGCAGGTCGAGGCTGCGGTGGCCGGGAGCGGCCACTGCACTCCAGTCTGGGCGACAGAGTGAGACTCCAACTCAAAACAAAAAACAAAAAAAAAAACTGTTGTATTGCTTTTGAGGAACATAAACCAATAATTTTGGGATTGTCCTTCCTCATGCTTGGGGGGAAACGCCTGGTGGGCGGGAATGCCCCCGACCCACCTGGCTTTGTGTTCATGTAAACTCTTGTGATTTGATTAAGATTGTCCTTTCTCATCCTAAGGAAAACGCCTGGTGGGTGAGGATGCCCTCGACCCACCTGGCTTTGTGTTCATGTAAACTCTTGTGATTTGATTGGGGTTGCCCTTCCTCATTCCTAAGGAAATGCCTGGTGGGTGGGGGACGCCCCTCACCTACCTGGCTTTGTGCCCACGTGAAAATCTCCTGATTTGATATGTGAAAATTTGGGA
>NW_007015224.1:0-623 GCF_000164805.1 Carlito syrichta
CCTTAACTAGCTAGCTACCTAGCTAGCCAGATGACTTAACTTGTTGACTAAACTAGCTAACTACCTAGCTAGCCAGCTAGCTGGGAAACTGACTTAACTAGCTTACTTATTGTGCTAGCCAGCTGGATGGCCAGCTGACTTAACCAGGTGACTTATGTAGCTAGAGTGCTGGCTGGCAAGCTGAATTAAATAGATGACTTAACCAGTTAGCCAGCTGGCTAGCCAGCTGACTTAACTAGCTGAATACCTAGCTAGATAGCTGGGAAGCCAGCTGAATTAACTAGCTGACTTAACCTTCTAGCCACCTGGCTAGCCAGATGACATAACTAGCTTGCCACCTAGCTAGCCTGCTGGGAACCCAGCTGATTTAAGTAGTTAACTTAACTTGGTAGCCAACTGTCAAATCAGCTGACTCAATTAGCTGACTTAAATATTAGTCAGCTGGATAGCCAGATGATTTAACTAGCTCTCTACATAGCTAGCTAGCGGGCTAGCCAGCTGACTTATCCATCTGACTTAAATACCTAGCAAGCTGGGTACCCAACTGAAATAACTAGTTCGCTGAAATAACTAGTTCCACTGGCTAGCTAGTTAAGTCACCTAGTTAAGTCAGATGGCTAGCC
>NW_007015225.1:0-399 GCF_000164805.1 Carlito syrichta
AATCCTCAACCAACTCATCTTTGAAAAAGCCTCCAAGACTCACTGGGTAATGGAGAACATATTCAGTAAATGGTACTGGGAATAGGCTGACAACATGGATAAGATTGAAATAGGACAACTATCTATCACCATACACATTAACTCTAAATGGATCAAAGACCTAAACGTAAAACAAATTATAATAATGTTTGAAAACGCAGGAGACACCAATAGGGAAACTGTAATCGGAAATTAATTCCTCATCAGGGCCCAAAATACCCATGCATTAAGAAGTAAGTAAGAAAAGTGGGATCTCAAAAAAATAATATACTTCTGCAAAACAAAGGAAACAGACAGAAGACCACGGATACATACAACAGAATGGCAAAAACGATTCTACAACTATGTATCTATAAAGAG
>NW_007015226.1:0-1217 GCF_000164805.1 Carlito syrichta
ATGTATTCTGCTTTAAAATAATAAGAAAACTTGAAAAATATGTTGACAGGTATTTGGAGGATGGTAATTCACAAAGAATTTTTTTTTATATAAAATTAAATAGGATTTTATTTTGTGTATTTAAGTTTTTTTTCTCATACAAATTTACCTTATCCACAACTTTATATACAGTATATCAAATGATTAAGGCAGGGAGGAAACTGAGAACAAACAGAATTAAAACACTTTTGTTCCAGCTCCAGGAGGAGTCAACTCTCGAGGACTGAGACCTAACATGCTATGGCGAATGGATGTAACTCACTCTCCCAGTTTTGGTAAATTGTCTTATTTGCATGTGACTGTAGATACATTTTCTCATGTTATTTTAGCTTCAGCAAAAACTGGAAGAAGCCTACAAGGACGTGGTACAACATTTATTCTTTTGCTTTTCACAGCAAGTTATGCCAGAGCAACTGAAAACCAAAAACGGTCCTGCATATACATCTAAATCTTTCCAACAATTTTACTCCTAATTTAATATTTCTCATTCCACAGAAATTCCCTATAATTCACAAGGTCAAACCATAGTTGAAAGAGTTCACCAAATTTTAAAAAATCAATTAAGTGATAAGAGGGTGAGTTCAAGTATAGCTCTCCTCACCACATCTTGAATCACATTTTATTTGTTATTAATCATTTAAATTTGGACTCTTCAGGCTATTCAGCTATGACTCGATATTGAGATCCAGAAGAAAGTATAAAACCTCTGATAAAATGGAAGTCTTCTTACAGGAAAAGGGGAGAGCCTGCTTTATTTCGTGGTCAAGTCAAACTTGTTACTAATCATAATTTTCCTTATGAAGGACATTCCAACTCCCTCCCTATTTGTTTTTATAATAATTCTGCTTTTAATAATTACCAGCCTTCTTGCTAAATGTCTACCTTTAAGTTTCTGAGTACAGAAAGTCGTTATCAGGACAATATCAAGGACGGTTGGCGACTGGAGATATTAATGCCTGGAGGAACCGCCCCTAGCCGTGACTAGAGCTTCATCACCTCTCAGCGTACCTGCTTGCCACTTTGATGATACGGAAAAGGTCTGGTCACTCATACGGCGAGATGCTGGCTTCCCGAAATGGAGAGACTGTGCTTATAACTCTAAGTGAACTATCCTGTACCCGGTGAAAAATTATATATTAGTGACTGGGGTTTTAATGGCTCTACACTTGCCACAGCTA
>NW_007015226.1:1533-9041 GCF_000164805.1 Carlito syrichta
AGGTTTGTTGCAGCTTTAATCTTGGGAATTTCTGCACTAATTTCTATTATAGGATCTGTGGCCACTTCTGCAACTGCTTTAGTACAGGACGTGCATACAGCTGATCATGTGAATGATTTATCTCAAAATGTTAGCTTAGCTTTATTTACTCAAGAGCAGATAAGCCAGGCTCGGTGGCTCAGCTTGTAATCCCGTGCCTTTGGGAGACTGAGGTGAGTGGATTGCCTGAGCCTGCGGGTTCGAGACCCTCCTGGGCAGGCGAGATCTCATCTCTACAATAAAATCAAAAAATTAGCTGGGTGTGGTAGCGTGTGCCTGTAATTCTGGCTACTTGGAAGGTGGAGGTGGAAGGATCACCGGAGCCCAGCAGGTCGAGGCTGCGGTGGCTGGGAGCAGCCACTGCACTCCAATCTGGGCGACAGAGTGAGACTCCAACTTAAAAAAAAAAGAGCAGATAGATAAAGGTATTATTGATAGGTTGAACGCTTTAGAATCAGCATTAGTATATAAAGGAAATCAAATACAACACAGTAAGGTTCAGATGTCTGTAGCTTGTCACGCTCAATTAAAATGGATTTGTGTTACACCTTTGCCATATGATGGTCAGAATGTCAGTTGGACAGATGTCCAGAAACATCTTATGGGAGTTTGGCAGTCTTCTAATTCTTCTTTAAACATTCAACAGTTGCATAGTCAGATTACTGCTATTTCTCAGGCACATCTCTCCTCACTTTCATTTTCTCAACTAGCATCTAGATTTACTTCTTCCCTTTCTCAGTTTGTGGCTTCCAATTCTGTTTGGAATCTGATCTATAATTTCATTGTTATTGGTATGATTGTTCTTTTTCTGCTGTTTATCATTCCAGTCATCATCCAACGTTTAAGGAAAGCAGTTCAACGTAACTCTGATAATATTCATTTGGCAGTTTTTACTAATAAAACAAAAACATAATGTGATCTATCAGCTGGTCACTTATGTCATAAAGGCTAATATTTTATGTCATCTGTGTCATCTGCTCACCATTCTTCACTCTCCCTAGGTCCCGTCAAGTCTTTACGATCTTGGTATTCAGTGACGGGTAAGATTCCAGCCACCTGGTATGAACCTAAGACAGGCATCCTCCGCCTGGAGGGTGGACCAGCCGATGATGGGTAACAACTATGGTGAAGGGAGAACAACCTAAGACAGAAGCCAAGATGTTTAACGTATGTTTTTAATAAAAAAGGGCGAAATGTTGGGATCCAACATCTATAGCTACATGGCTGAGGCCTGTAAAGGCCCATTTGGAAGACCGCCTCTGACATCGGATATCAGTTACACCTATGATATTGAGTGTGATTAGTGACTGGTGTGCATACATGGCAGTAAAACTTATAAGTAAATCTCTATACACCTGATGGAAAGTTGCACAGCAGAATTATTTCATATGACCTTGTCCCTTCTACATTGTACTTCTTTCTAGATAATTTTAAACTTCTATTTTCTGGTAGACTGGTTAGTCAGCTCTTGTTCCCAAAGGCAGTTTCTCCTAGGATTAAGATTAAAAACTAAATTACCATAATAGTTTTATTGCCCTGACTCTAGACAGGCAGGACGTTTTTCTAGTTTCGTTACATGCCAAAACTCTGTTTTCTTCAGCCCGTGTCCATTGTCATGGTAACCGTGCAGTCCATTATCCAGGAGTGTGACAACTACTATTTGATTTTTAGAATAGACTTGTTTGGATAAAACATACATTTAAGACGGTACAATTTTCATCGGAAAGATTTAAACAGTAATAAGCATTCATATAAAATTTTAAGTTTTGTTTAAGCTTTTAAGTTTCCTTTTCTCAGATTATGACTTTAGTTCCTGTTCCTGTTGGCCAATTTTAAGATCCTGTGATTAGTATAACGAAATTTTCCCAACGGTGTTGGTTTTGCTTCTAATATGACAATAGGAAATTTTACACGTAGCCATGTATTAAGATACTAGGAAAAAAGATTTAAGTTTTGGGTTAAAGTCGTAGTTTTATTAAAAGAGAATGAGAATTATAGTGTTATTATTTTAAAAATCAGACATCAATGATAATTATAAGATTTAATGATTAGGTATTAGCTTAATAAGTTATAGCATATTATTAAAGTCCAATCCTTAGATCATATAAAAATTAAAGTTTAGATTTATGAAACTCATATAAGTCATGGTAAGAAATATGTTTGAATTAATTATTATAGAATTACAGGGCACTGTGTTGAATCATAATAGGTTAATGGAATAAATAAAAATTAAGTCATTTAAGTAAACATAGATTATAGTATAGTGTTAAGTTGATAATATCAATCGTTAAAAAATATTGGGAGTCAGTGAACGTGGATTGAGCCTAGAGTTAACTTAGAAAGTTTTTGTATTGATCAGGGTTTAGAACAAAGAGTATAATATGAATGATTTATTGAACACTATGGAATACACTTTGAAAGAACTGTATTGAAATTGTGTACCTGTGACCTTGATGTGAGTTTTGTGAAGCACATCAGGCATCATGGAGTTCGAATTGTTTGCTTGGAACTTGCAAGTGTCATGATGGTCTTGTGATGCATAATTTGTAAAGCGCGATATGCATCAGGGAATTTGTACGCCCCCAAACAAGTAATTATCACACTGCTGGAAGGTATAGAAAATGGTATATAAGTTGGAAGGAGTCTGAATAAAATTTGGACTCAGTCCTGATAAGACTGGTCCCAGAAGAACTGCCTCCGAGTGGTCTCTTCTCTCCATCTTGACCCTCCGGTGTGGGTCCTAACCCTCCCTCCTAGGTCAGAACTGGTACTCTGACATTCTGGTCCTCTTGAGAGTTGTAATCGGGTATCTGATAGTACAAATTCGTTAAGTTCCTCGGGACAATTAAGGCGAGACTCCCAGAAAAAAGTGTCATATTGTCATATTTGGATGTAAATTTGATCTTAAGATGAACTTGGTAATCCTTAAATTTCCGTTTGTGCTTTATTTGTAGAGGGGCCAAGGGTTTTGCAGCTGCCAAATATTTAGTACGAACTATTAAAATGTAACCAGGATCCATGGATTCCATGTCGCTAGGAAACATCTGGGCATCTGCATTTTTATACACAGAGTTTTGGAATCCACATGGACAGGGAAATTCAGGGCATCTTCTGAGAATGGAAAGGGAATCCGGTTCATGGAGTTCTCTATCGCCTAAATCTACAAAGTCTCTTGATATGCTTTAATCAGAAATCTGTGCTTCTATGTCGCCACATTTTAGTGTGTCTTTTGAAAATGGAACAAGATTCTTGGTTTCCAATTCCTGAAGAACTTTATGGGAGTCTTTCTCTTGATATCCAAGCAACTGGAATTCTAGGTAACCAGGAAATATCTTGGCGTCTTGAGGATAATGAAGCAGGATTTCAGTAATGGGAGTCCTCATATACAGAACACTACATGACCTGTTGCTACGGAAGAATAAGGAATCTTGGTTACATGAGGCTTTCAACCCAAAAACCTACAGACCATCTTCCTAAGAGATAACCAACATTCAGGTTTTGGGAGTAGGAATCTGGATAATGGGAGTCCTCTTATACAGGAAACTGCACTGTGTATTGCTAACGGAGAATAAGGAATCTGGTTTACACGTGTCCACCATCCCAATAAAACTTCAGGGTTTCTTGCTAAGGGCTAAACACGAATTTGGGGTTTTGAAGCATAAACTAGGGAAATGAAATGTTCATATCCAGAAAAATGCACTGACTTTTCCTAAGAAACAATAAGGAATGTGGGTGACATGCTTTCACAATCTCCAAAAAAATATATGGGGTATTCCTAAGATCTAAACAAGAATCAAGCTTACGGCGCATGAATCTGTGAACAGGAGTACTCATATACAGGTAACTGCACGGCTCTTGCTAAAAATAAGGAATCTGGATTATACGAGTCCTCAGTCCTGAAAATATACAGGGCATCTTTCTGATGGCTAAAGAAGAATCAGGGATTCAAGGCATGAAAGTGGGTAATAGCAATCCTCATGTGAAGGAAACTACATGGCCTCTTGTTAATAAAAGAGAAAAAATCTGTTTTCCACGGTTCCTCTTTCAACAAATTTACATGACTACTTACTAAGGGCTAAGCAAGAATCAGGGTATTGAAACAGTAATCAAGGGAAAGAGAGTCCTCGCATACAGGATGCTACAGGACCTACAACTAAGTATGAATAAAGAATCATTGTTGTACGCGACCTCAATCCAAAAAGTTCCCAAGTTGTCTGCTATGGGACAAACAAGAAACAGATCTTCGAGCTCCCCAAATGATTCAGAGCAATTTAGAATTCAGATATTATGAATTGGTCATTTCAGTACTCCAGCAACATTCTGGTCCTCTTAAAAGTTGTAAATAGTATTGGGCACGCCAAGTCCGTTAGGTCCCTCAGAACAACTAATGCCAGATTCCATGACAAAAATAATCTTCTTGTCATATTTGGATGTAACTCTGGTCTTAAGGTGAACCATGTAATCCTTCCCCTTCCTTGTCCCTTTTTATTTTGAGAAGGGGCAAGGGCTTTGCACTTGCCAAATATTTACAACTTACTTTTAATGTTTGCCAGGAATCATGGAATCCACGAAACTAGGAAACTTCTGGGCATCTGTCTTTTGATATACTGAATTTGGAATCCAATTCGACAGGAAAAATCAGGGCATCTTACTAAGAATAAAAAGGAAATCCGGTTTTAGGAGTTCTCATTTCCTGGAATCTGCAGGGCTTCTTGATAAGGTTTAATCAAAAATCTGGGCTTCTGGATCTCTATATTTTCAGAGCTACTTGCTCCGTGGATACACTAAATCTGTCATTACAGATCCTCAGGATTTTCTGGTCCTCTTGTTAGTTGTAATCAAGGATTTAGCCCTATAAATCCTTTTGTTTCCTGGGACCATCTACGATCATAATCATATTTCCCAGAATCAAAAGGTATATTAGTACAAAATTCCTCGATTCAGGTGGCCTCAAAGTACAGAGAATTCTTGTGGGTGGGCAGGTAGGAATTGGGGTTATGCGTTTGGAAGATTCCACATTTTGGGGAGGTCTTGGGAAGGGGAACCAGGAATCTTGGATTCCAGTTCCCAAAGGACATTATGGACGTCTTTCTCTTGATATACAAAGAACTGGAATTCTCAGTCAGCAGGAAATGTCTCGGCATCCTGCAGAGTGAAGCAGGAAGCTGGGTAATGGAGGTTGTCATATACAGGCAACTACACATCATATTGCTAAGGAAGTATAAGGAATCTTAATTATATGAGTTCTCAATACCAAAAACTACAGGCTGTCTTCCTAAGACGTAATCACGAAACAGGTTTTTGAAATAAGAATCTGTGTAATGGGAGTCCTCACATACAGCAAACTTCACTGCCTATTGCTAAGTAAGAATAAGGAATCTGCGTTACTCGGGTCCTCAATCCCAAAAAAGCTTAAGGTCATCTTGCTATGGGTTAAACACGAATCATGGTGTTTTCGAGCATGAATCTGGAAAATGGAGTCCTTATTTACAGGCAACTACATGACCTTTTGCCTAGAAAGAATAAGGAATCTGGGTTACATGAGTCCTCAATCCAAATATCTAAAGAGCATCTTGGAATCTTCTAAAAAGAATCAGAGTTTCAAAGCAGGATGTATCTAATGAGAGTCCTAATATACAGGAAAATAAACAGACCCTTGCCCAGGAAGAAAAAGAATAGGGGTTATAGCAGTCCTCAGTCCTAAAAATCAAAGGGCCATCTGCTCTGGACTAAACAAGAATCAGGGTTTAGAAGCTGGAACTTAGGTAATAGCAGTCCTCATATGCAGAATCTACATGATCTCTCGCTAATGGCAAAAAATGAATCAGCGTTTCCAAACAGGATTCTGGGGAATGGGAGTCCTCATATACAGGACATTACACAGCCGCTTGGTAAAGAAGAATAAGGATTGTGTGATACACTAGTCAGCAATCCGAAAAATTATCAGGGTGTCTTGCTGCGGTATAAACAAGAATCAAGACTTCAAGTTCTTCTCATGTTTCGGAGATATTTGGCTTGTAGTTATTAAGAATCAGTAATATCAGGACTCCTGCAACTTTCTAGTCCTCTTGAGAGTTGTAATAGGGTATCTGATAGTACAAGTCCCTTAGGTTGTTCGGGACACTTAAGACAAATTTCCCTAAAAACAGTATCATCTTGCAGTATTTGGGTGTAACTGTGGTCTTAACACGAACTTGGTAATCCTTAAATTTCAGTTTGAACTTTATTTGTAGAGGGGCTCAGGGTTTTGCAGTTGCCAAATATTTAGTACGAAATATTAAAATGTAATAAGGATTCATGGATTCCACGTCCCTAGGAAACATCTGGGCATCTGCATTTTTGTACACAGAGTTTTGGAATCCGCATGGACAGGGAAATCCAGGGCATCTTGCTGAGAACGGAAAGGGAATCCAGGTCTTGGAGTTCTCAATCGCCTAAATCTACAAAGTCTCTTGATAAGGTTTAATCAGCAATCTGGGTTTCTATGTCACCACATTTTTAGTGTGTCTTTTGAAAAGGGACCAGGAATCTTGGGTTCAAATTCCTCAAGACTTTATGGGAGTCGTTCTCTTGATATCCAAGGAACTGGAAATCTAGGTCACCAGGAAATATCTTGGCGTCTTGCTGAGAATGAAGCAGGAATTTCAGTAATGGGAGTCCTCATATACAGAGCACTACACGACCTGTTGCTACGGAAGTATAAGGAATCTTAGTTACACGAGGCCTCCATCCCAAAAACCTACAGACCTTCTTGCTAAGAGATAACCACCATTCAGGTTTTGGGATTAGGAATCTGGATAATGGGTGTCCTCATATACAGGAAAATGCACTCTCTATTGCTAAAGGAGAAAAAGGAATCTGGTTTACACGTGTCCTCCATCATAATAATACTTCAAGGTTTCTTGCTAAGGGCTAAACACGAATTTGGATTTTCGAATCATAAACTAGGGAAATGAAATCCTCTTATACAGGCAAATGCACTGACGTTTCCTAAGAAAGAATAAGGAATGTGCGTGAAATATTTTCTCAATCTTCAAAAAAGTATATGGCGTCTTCCTAAGATCTTATCAAGAGTCAAGCTTTCAACGCACATATCTGTGAACAGGAGTACTCATTACAGGTAACTTCTCGGCTATTGCTAAAAATAAAGAATCTGGCTTATACGAGTCCTCAGTCCTGAAAATCAACAGGGCATCTTCCTGACAGCTAAAGAAGAATCAGGTATTCGAAGAATGAATGTGGGTAATAGCAATACTCATATACAGGAAACTACATGGCCTCGTGCTAATATAAGAGAAGAATTCTGTTTTCCACGGTTTCTCTATCAAAAAATCTACATGACTTCTTACTAAGGACTAAACAAGATCAGGGTTTTGAACAGGAATCAAGGTAAAGAGAGTCCTCACATACAGGACATTACATGGCCTCCAACTAAGTACGAATAAAGAATCAGTGTTGTACACGCACTC
>NW_007015226.1:9106-33771 GCF_000164805.1 Carlito syrichta
CAAGTCCATTAGGTTCCTCAGAACAACTAAGGCCAGATTCCAGGACAAAAAGAATCTTTTTGCCATATTTAGATGTAACTCTGGTCTTAACGTGAAACCTGTAATCCTTCCCCTTTCGTGTCCTTTATTATTTTGAGAAAGAGCAAGGTTTTTGCACATGTCAAATGAGTACTACTTTTAATGGTAAACAGGAATCATGGAATCCACGAACCTAGGAAACTTCTAGGCATCTCTCTTTTGATATACAGAATTTGGAATCCAAATCGAAAGAAAAAATCAGGGCATCTTACTGAATATTAAAAGGAAATCCCGTTCTAGGAGTTCTCATTTTCCGGAATCTACACGGTCTGTTAATAAGGTTTAATCAGCAATCTGGGCTTCTGTATTCCTACATTTTCTGAGCTACTTGCTCCGTGGATACGTAAAATCTGTCATTACAGATCCTCAGGATATTTCCGGTCCTCTTGTTAGCTGTAATCTAGGATTTGACCCTAGAAATCCTTTTGTTTCCTGGGACCATCTACGACCACAATCATATTATCCAGAATCAAAAGATATATTGGTGTAAAATTCCTCGATTCAGTTGACCACAAAGTACAGAAAATTCTTGTGGGTGGGCAGGTAGGAATTGGGGTTTTGGGTTTGGAATATTCCACATTCTGGGGAGGTCATGTGAAAGGGAAACAGGAACCTTGATTTCCAGTTCACAAAGATCATTATGGACGTCTTTCTCTTGATATTCACAAAACTGGAATTCTCAGTCACCATAAACAGTCTCAGCATCCTACAGAGTGAAGCAGGAAGCTGGGTAATGGAGGTCGTCATGTACAGGAAACTACAAGTCATATTGGTGAGGAAGTATAAGGAATCTTCCTTATATGAGTCCTCTCTCCCAAAACTACAGGCCGTCTTCCTAAGTGGTAACCACGAATCCAATTTTTGATGTAGGAATCTGGGCAATGGGAGTCCTCACATACAGGAAACTTCACTGCCTATTGTTAAGTAAGAATAAGGAATCTGCGTTACTCAGGTCTTCAATTCCAAAAAAGCTTAAGGTCATCTTGCTATGGGCTTTACACGAATCATGGTGTTTTCGAGCATGAATCTGGAAAATGGAGTCCTTATTTACAGGCAAGTACATGATCTTTTGGTAAAATAATAAGGAATCTGGGTTACACGATTCCTCTATCCCAAAAATCTACAGAGCATCTTGGAAAGTTCTAAAAAGAATCAGAGTTTCAAAGCAGGATGTATCTAATGAGAGTCCTAATATGCAGGAAATCCACAGCCCCTTGCCAAGGAAGAAAAAGAATCGGGGTTATAGCAGTCCTCAGTCCTTAAAATCAACAGGTCATCTGCTGTGGGTTAAACAAGAATTAGTGTTTAGAAGCTGGAGCATCGGTAATAGCAGTCCTCATATGCAGAATCTACATGATCTCTAGCTAAAGAGAACTAAGAAACCTCTTTTACACGGTTCCTCCATCACAATATCTACATGACATGTTGCTAATGATAAAAGAAGAATCAGGGTTTCCAGATGTGATTCTGCGGAAAGGGAGTCCTCATATACAGGACATTACACAGCCCCTTGATAAAGAAGAAGAGTGAATCTATGATACACTATTCCAGAATCCGAAAAATTCTCAGGGTGTCTTGCTGCGGTGTAACAAGAATCAAGGCGTCGAGCTTGTCTTATGTTTCACAGATAAATGGCTTGTGAGTATTATGAAGCAGTCATTTCAGGACTCAAGCAACATTCTGGTAATCTTGGGAGTTGCAATCGGGTATCTGGTAGTACAAGTCCCTTATGTTCTTTGGAGCAATTAAGGCCAGTTTCCCAGTAAAAAAGTATCATCTTGCCATATTTGGATGTAACTTTGGTCTTAACATGAACTTGGTAATCCTTAAATTTCCGTTTGTTCTTTATTTGGAGAGGGGCCGAGGGTTTTGCCATTGCCAATCATTTAGTACGAATTACTAAGATGTAGCCAAGATCCATGGATTCCAAGTCCCTATGAACATCCAGACATCTGCATTTTTGTACATAGAGTTTGGAATCCACATGGACAGGGAAATTCAGGGCATCTTGATGAGAACGGAAAGGGAATCCAGTTCTTGGAGTTCTCAATCGCCTAAGTTTACAAAGTCTCTTGAGAAGGTTTGATCAGCAATCTGGGTTTCTATGTCACCACATTTTTAGTGTGTCTTTTGAAAAGGGACCAGGAATCTTGGGTTCCAATTCGTCAAGAACTTTATGGGAGTCTTTCTCTTCATATCCAAGAAACTGGAATTCTAAATCACCAGGAAATATCTTGACGTCTTGCTGAGAATGAAGCAGGAATTTCAGTAATGGGAGTCCTCAAATAAAGAACAATACACGACCTGTTTCTATGGAAGAATAAGGAATCTTGGTTACATGAGGTCTCCTACCCAAAAACCTACAGATCGTCTTGCTAAGAGATAATCTATATTCAGGTTTTGGGAGTAGGAATCTGAATAATGGGAGTCCTCATATACAGGAATCTGCACTATCTATTGCTAAAGAAGAATAAGGAATCTAGTTTACACGTGTCCTCCATCCTAATAAAACGTCAGGGTCTCTTGGCAAGTGCTAACCACGAATTTGGGTTTTTGAAGCATAAACTAGGGAAATGAAATGCTCATATACAGGCAAATGCACTAACTTTTCCTAAGAAAGAATAAGGAATGTGTGTGACATGTTTTCTCAATCTCCAAAAAAGTATACGGCGTCTTCCTAAGATCTAAACAAGAATCAAGCTTTCGACGCATGTATTTGTGAACAGGAGTACACATATACAGGTAACTGCATGGCTGTTGCTAAAAATAAGGAATCTGGGTTATACGAGTCCTTAGAAGTGAAAATCTACAGGGAATCTTGCTGACGGCTAAAGAAGAATCAGGGATTCGAGGTATGAATGAGGGTAATAGCAATCATCATATACAGGAAACTTCACGGCCTCTTGCTAATAAAAGAGAAGAAATCTGATTTCCACGGTTCCTCTATCAAAAAATATACATGACTTCTTACTAAGTGCTAACTAGGATCAGTGTTTCGAAACAGGAATCAAGGGAAAGTGATTCCTCACATACAGGACAGTTCATGACTTCCAACTAAGTACGAATAAAGAATCATTGTGGTCCGCACCTTCAATCCAGAAAATTCCCAGGTTTTCTGCTATGAGACAAACAAGAAACAGATCTTCGAGGTCCCCAAAGGTTTCAGAGCAATTTAGCATTGGGATATTATGAATCGGTCATTTCAGGACTCCAGCAACATTCTGGCCTCTTAAAAGTTGTAAATGGTATTGGACACTCCAAGTCCGTTAGGTTCCTCAGAACAACTATGGCCAGATTCGAGCACAAAAAGAATCTTCTTGCCATATTTGGAGGTAACTCTGGTCTTAAGGTGAACCCTGTATTCCTTCCCCTTCCGTGTCTCTTTTATTTTGAGCAGGGACAAGGGTTTTGCATTTGCCAAATGTTTACTACGTACTTTTAATCATAACCAGGAATTACAGAATCCACGAAACTAGGAAACTTTTGGATATCTGTCTTTTGATATACTGAATTTGGAATCAAATTCAACAGAAAATATCAGGGCATCTTACTGAGAATTAAAAGGAAATCCTCTTCAAGGAGTTCTCATTTCCGGAATCTACAGGGCCTCTTGATAAGCTTTAATCAGCAATCTGGGATTCTGGGTCCCTACATTTTCAGAGCTACTTGCTCCGTGGATACGCTAAGTCTGTCATTACAGATCCTCAGGTCCTTTCTGGTCTTCTTGTTAGTTGTAAACAAGAATTTCGCCTTAGAAACGCTTTTGTTTCCCATGACCATCTACGACCATAATCATATTCCCCAGGATCAAACGGTATATTGTTACAAAATTCCTCGATTCAGGTGACCTCAAAGTACTGAAAGTTCTTGTGGGTGTGCAGGTAGGAATTGGGGTTTGGGTTTGGAATATTCCACATTTTGGGGAGGTATTGTGAAGGGGAACTAGGAATCCTGGATTCCAGTTCCCAAAGAATATTATGGACGTTTTTCTCTTGACATCCAAAAAACTGGAATTCTCGGTCACCAGGAACTGTCTCGGCATCCTGCAGAGTGAAGCAGGAAGCTAGGTAATGGTGGTCATCATATACAGCAAACTACATGTCATATTGCTTAGGAATTATAAGGAATCTTCCTTATATGAGTCCTCAATCCCAAAAACTACAGGCCATCTTCCTAAGACATAACCACGAATCAGGTTTTTGTAGTAGGAATCTGGGTAATAGGATTCCTCACATAAAGAAAACATCACTGCCTTATGCTAAGTAATAGTAAGGAATCTGCGTTACTCAGGTTCTCAATCCCAAAAAAGCTTAAGGTCATCATGCTATGAGCTAAACACGAATCATGGTGTTTTCGAGCATGAATCTCTAAAATGGAGTCCTTATTTACAGGCAACTACAAGACCTTTTGCTAAGAAAGAATAAGGAATCTGGGTAACACGAGTCCTCAATCCCAAAAATGTACAGAGCATCTTTGAAAATTCTAAGAAGAATCAGAGTTTTGAAGCTGGATGTATCTAATGAGAGTCCTAATATACAGGAAAACACACAGCCCCTTGCCAAGGGTGAAAAAGAATCGGGGTTATAGCAATCCGCAGTCCTTAAAATCAACAAGCCATCCACTGTGGGTTAAACAAGAATCAGGGTTTAGAAGCTGGAACATACTTAATAGCAGTCCTCATGTACAGAATCTACACGATCTCTAACTTAGGAGAAATAAGAAACCTGTTTTACACGGTTCCTCCATCCCAATATCTGCATGACATCTTGCTAATGGCAAAACAAGAATCAGGTTTTCCAAGCAGGATTCTGGGGAAAGGGAGTCCTCATATACAGGACATTACACAGCCCCATGCTAAGGAAGAATACGGAATCTTTGATACACAAGTCCACAATCCAAAAAATTCTCAGGGTGTCTTGCTGTGGTATAAACAAGAATCAAGATTTAAAACTCGTCTCTTGTTTCAGAGATATTTGGCTTGTGGGTTTTATGAATCAGTCATTTCAGGACTCCAGCAATATTCTGGTCCACTTGAAAGTTACAATCAGGTATGTGGTAGTACATTCCCTTAGGTTCCTCGGGACAATAACGGCCAGATTCCCGGAAAAAAAGTATTATCTTGCCATATTTGGATGTAAAGTTGGTCTTAAAATGAACTTGATAATCCTTAAATTTCCGTATGTACTTTATTTGAAGAAGGGCCGAAGGTTTTGCAGTTGCCAAATATTTAGTACGAATTATTAAAATGTAACCAGGATTCATGGATTCCACGTCCCCAGGAAACATCTGGGCAACTGCATTTTTGTAAATTCACTTGTACAGGGAAAATTAGGGCATCTTTATGAGTACGGAAAGAGAATCAGGTTCTTGGAGTTCTCAAATGCCTAAATCAACAAAGTCTCTTGATAAGGTTTAATCAGCAATCTGGGCATCTATGTCGCCACATTTTTAGTGTGTTTTTTGAAAAGGAACCAGGAATCTTGGGTTTCAATTCGTCAAGAACTTTATTGGAATCTTTCTCTTGATAATGAAGCAACTGGAATTTTTGGTCACCAGGAAATATCTAGGCGTCTTGCTGAGAATGTTTCATGAATTTCAGTAATGAGAGTCCTCATATACAGAACACTACACGACCTCTTGTTATGGAAGAATAAGAAATCTTGCATACACGAGTACTCCATCCCAAAACCCTACAGAACGTCTTGCTAACAGATAAGCACGATTCAGGTTTTGGGAGTAGGAATCTGGATTATGGGAGTCCTCATATACAGGAAACTGTACTGTCTATTGCTAAAGGAGAATAAAGAATCTGGTTTACACGTGTCCTCCATCCCAATAAAACTTCAGGGTTTTTTGCTATGGGCTAACCACGAATTTGTGTTTTTGAAACATAAACTAGGAAATGAAATCCTCATATAAGGCAACCGCACTGACTTTTCCTAAGAAAGAATAAGGAATGCTGGTGGCATTTTTTCTCAATCTCCAAAAACGTATACGGCGTCTTTCTAAGATCTAAACAAGAATGAAGCTTTTGACGCATGTATCTGTGAACAGGAGTACTCATATACAGGCAACTGCATGGCACTTGTTAAAAATATGGAATCTGGGTTATATGAGTCCTCAGTCTTGAAAATCTACAAGGTATCTTGCTGACGGCTAAAGAAGTGTCAGGTATTCAAGGCATGAATGTGGGTAATAGCAGTCCTCATATATAGGAAGTACATGGCCTCTTGCCAAGGAAAAGAAAAAATCTCTTTTCCATGCTTCCTCTATCAAAATATCTTCATGGCGTCTTAGTAAGAGCTAAACAAGAATCAGGGATTTGAAACAGGAATCTAGGGAAAGAGAGTCCTCACACAGGACACTACACGAACTCCAACTAAAGACAAATAAAGAATCATTATTGTGCGAGTGTTCAGTCCAAAAAATTCCCAGGGTTTCTGCTATGACACAAAAAAGAAACAGGGCTTTAGCCAGGCTCGGTGACTCAGCCTGTAATCCTGCGCATTTGGGAGGCTGAGGTGAGTAAATTGCTTGAGCCCGCACGTTCAAGACCCGCCTGGGAAGTAAGACGTCATCTCTACAATAAATCAAAAAATCGTCCGGGCGTGGTAGTGCATGCCTGTAATTCCATCTACTTGGAAGGCTGAGGTGCAAGGATCGCTGGAGTCCAGCAAGTCGAGGCTGCGGTGCTTGGGAGCGGACACTGCACTCTACTCTGGGTGACAGAGCGAGACTCCAAATCAAAAAAAAAAAAAAAAAGAAACAGGTCTTCGAGATCCCCAAATGTTTCGGAGCAATTGGTCATGCAGATGTTATGAATCGGTCATTTCAGGACTCCAGCAATATTCTGGTCCTTTTGGAAGTTCTAAACGTGTACCGGACATTCCAAGTCCATTAGATTCCTCAAACCAACTAAGGCCAGATTTCAGAACAAAGGGAATCTTCTTGCCATGTGTGGATGTAACTCTGGTCTTAAGGTGAATCCTGTAATCCTTCCCTTCCGTTTCAATTTTTATTTTGAGAGGGCACAAGGGTTTCGTTGTTGCCAGATATTTAGTACGTATTTTTAAAGATAACCAGGAATCATGGATTCCACGTCCCTAGGAAAATTCAGGGCAACTGTCTTTTTGTATACAGAGTTTGGAATCCACATCAATAGGGAAAATCAGGGCATCTTGCTGAGAACGAAAAGGAAATCAGGAAGTAGGAGTTCTCATTAACAGGAATTTACAGGGCCTGTTGAAATGGTTTAATCAGCAATCTGAGCTTCTGGGTCCCTACGTTTTTGAGAGCTAATTTATCCGTGGATACACTAAATCTGTCATCACAGATCCACAGGAACTTTCTTGTCATCTTGTTAGTTGTAATCAAGGATCTGTCCACACAAATATTTTTCTGTCCTAGGAACATCTACGACCATAATCATGTTTCCCAGAATCAAAAGGCATATTGGTACAAAATCCCTCAATTCAGGTGACCTCAAACTACAGAAAATTCTTGTGGGCAGGCAGGTCAGAATTGGGATGTTGTGTTTTGAAGATTCCACATTTTAGGGAGGGTCTTGTGAAGGGGAATCAAGAATCTAGGATTCCAGTTTCCAAAGAACATTATGGGAGTCTTTCTCTTGATATCCAAAGAACTGGAATTCTCGGTCACCAGTAACTGTCTCAGCATCCTGCAGAGTGATCGGAAACCTGGGTAATTGGAATCGTCATATACAGGAACCTACACGTCATATTGCTTAGGAAGTATAAGGAATCTAGTTTACATGAGTCCTCAATCCCAAAAACTACAGACCGTCTTCCTAAGTGGAAACCACCATTCAGGTTTTTGAAGTAGGAATCTGGGTAACGGGAGTCCTCACATACAGGAAACTTCACTGCCTCTTGCTAAGTAAGAATAAGGAATCTGCCTTACTCATGTTCTCTATCACAAAAAAACTTCAGTTCGTCTTCCTATGGGCTAAACACGAATCAGGTGCTTTTAGCATGAATCTGGGGAAATGGAGTCCTTATATATAGGAAACTACATGATCTTTTGTTAAGAAAGAATAAGGAATCTGAGTTACACAAGTCCTCAATTCCAAAAATCAACAGGGCATCTTGGAAAGGGCTAAAAAGAATCATAGTTTCGAAGCAGGATCTATGTAATGAAAGTCCTAATATACAGGAAAATACATGGCCCTTGCCAAGGAAGAAAAAGAATTGGGATTATAGCAGTCCTCAGGCCTAAAATTCAACAGGCCATCTGCTGTGGGCTAAACAAGTATCAGGTTTTAGAACCTGCAACATAGGTATTACCAGTCATCATATACAGAATCTACACGATCTCTTGCTAAGGAGAAATAAGAAACCTGTTTCACACGGTTCCTCCATCCCAATATCTACATGACATCTTGCTAAGGGTTAAACAAGAATCAGGGTTTCCAAACAGGGTTCTTGGGAAAGGGAGTCCTCATATACAGGACATTACACGGCCGCTCACTTAGGATGAATAAGGAATCTGTGATACACTAGTCCCCAATCCGAAAAATTCTCAGGGTGTCTTGCTAGAGGATGCACAAGAATCCGGGTTTTGTGCTCACCTCATGTTTTGGAGATATTTGGCTTGTGGGTATTATGAATCAGTCATTTCAGAACTCCAGCAACATTCTGGTCCTCTTCAGAGTTGTAATCGGGTATCTGGTAGTACAAGTCCCTTAGGTTCCTCGGGACAATCAAGGACAGATTCCCAGAAGAAAAGTATCATCTTACTGTATTTATATGTAACTTTGGTCTTAAGATGAACTTGGTAATCCTTAAAATTCCGTTTGTACTTTATTTGGAGAGGGGCCGAGGGTTTTGCAGTTGCCAAATATTTTGTACGAATTATTAAATGTAACCAGGATTCATGGAACCCAAATCCCTAGGAAACATCTGGGCACCTGCATTTTTGTATACAGAGTTTCTTGCTGAGAACGGAAAGGGAATTGGTTTCTTGTAGTTCTCAATCGCCTAAATAAATAACGTCTCTTGATAAGGTTTAATCAGCAATCTGGGCTTCTATGCCGCCACATCATTAGGGTGTCTTTTGAAAAGAGAACCAGGAATCTTGATTTCCAATTCCACAAGTACTTTACGGGAGTCTTTCTCTTGATATCCAAGCAACTGGAATTCTAGGTCACCACGAAATGTCTCGGCATCTTGCTGAGAACGAAGCAGGAATTCCAGTAATGGCAGTCCTCATATACAGAACACTACACGATCTGTTGCTACGGAAGAATAACGAATCTTGTTTACATGAGTCCTCCATCCCAAAAATCTGCAGAGCGTCTTGCGAAGGGATAACCACCAATCAGATTTTGGGAGTAGGAATCTAGATAATGGGAGTCCTCGTATACAGGAAACTGCACTATCTATTGCTAAGGAAGAATAAGGAGTCTGGTTTACACGTGTCCTAAATCCCCAAAATCTTCGGGGTGTCTTGCTAAGGGATAAACACGAATTTGGGATTTTTAAGCATAATCTCGGGAAATTAAATTCTCATATAAAGGCAACTGCACGGACTTTTCCTAAGAAAGAATAAGGAATCTGGGTGACATGAGTTCTCAATCCCCAAAAACTACACGGTGTCTTCCTAAGGTCTAAATAAGCATCAGTGTTTTGACGCATATATCTTGGAAAGGGAGTACTCATATACAGGCAACTGCATGGCTTTTGCTAAAAATAAGGAATCTGGGTTATAGGAGTTCTCAGTCCTGAAAATCTGCATGGCATCGTGCTGACAGCGAAAGAAGAATCAAGGATTCGAGGCATGAATGTGGGTAATAGCAGTCCTCATATACTGAAAACTACACGACCTCTTGCTAAGAAAGAAGAAGAAATCTGTGTTCGACAGGTCCTCTATCAATAAATCTACAGGGAGTCTTACTAAGGGCTACACAAGTATCAGTGTTTGAAACAGGAATCTTGGGAAAGAGAGTCCTCATATAGAGGACACTATACGGTCTCTAACAAACGACGAATAAGAATCTTTTTGTACGAATCCAAAAAATTCCCAAGGTTTCTGCTATGGGACAAAAAAATAACAGAGCTTCAAGCTCCCCAATGCGTCGGAGCAATTTAGCATGCGAATATTATGAATCAGTCATTTCAGGACTCCAGCAACATTCTGATCCTCTTGAAATTCTTAAACGTGTATCGGGCCCTCCAAGGCCATTACGTTTCTCGGAACTATTAAGGCCAGATACCAGGACAAAAAGAATCTTCTTGCCATATGTGGATGTAACTCTGGTCTTAAGATGAACCATGTTTTCCTTCCCCTTCCGTTTCTCTTTTTATTTTGAGAAGGGACAAGGATTTTGCAATTCCCAAATATTTAGTACATTTTCCAAGTAACTATAAATCTTCTGGACATCTGTCTTTTTGTATATAGAGTTTGGAATTCACATCAACAGGGAAGATCAGGGCATCTTACTGAAACGAAATGGAAACCTGGTTCTGGGAGTTCTCTTTATCTGGAATCTAAAGGGCCTCTTGATTAGGTTTAATCAGCAACCTGGGCTTCTGTGTCCCTATATTTTTCAGAGCTACTTGCTCCGTGGATACGCTAAATCTGTCATTACAGATCCACAGAAACTTTTGGTACTCTTGTTAGTTGTAATCTAGTGTCTGGACCTACAAGTCCTCTTGTGTCCTAGGAACATCTACCACCATAATCATGTTCCCCAGACAAAAGCCATATTGGTATAAAATCCCTCTTTTCAGGTGACCTCACACTACATAAAATTTTGTGGGAAGGCAGGTCGGAATTGAGATGTTGGGTTTTGAAGATTCCACATTTTGAGGAGGTCTTGTGAAGGGGAAGCAAGAATCCTGGATTCCAGTTTCCAAAGAACTTATGGGAGTCTTTCTCTTGATATCCAAACAACTGGCATTCTCGGTCACCAGGAACTGTCTCGGCATCTTGCAGAGTGAAGTGGAAAGCTGGATAATGGGTGTCGCGGCATCTTGCAGAGTGAAGTGGAAAGCTGGATAATGGTTGTCGTTATATACAGGAAACTACACATCATATTGCTAAGTAAATATAAGGAATCTTGTTTACATGAGTCCTCAATCCCAAAAAATACAGGCCGTCTTCCTAAGAGGTAACCACGAATAAGATTTTTGAAGTAGGAATCTGGGTAATGGGAGTCCTCACATACAGGAAACTTCACTGCCTATTGCTAAGTAAGAATAAGGAATCTGCGTTATTCCTGTCCTCAATCGCAAGAAAACTTCGGGTCATCTTGCTATGGGCTAAAAACGAATCAGCGTGTTTTAAGCATGAATCTGGAGAATTGAAATCCTTATATACAGGCAACTACATGACCTCTTGTTAAGAACGAATAAGCAATCTGGCTTACACGAGTCCTCAATCCCAAAACTCTAAAGGGCATCTTGGAAAGGACTAAAAAATAATCAGAGTTTCGAAGCAGGATCTATATTATGAGAGTCCTAATATACAGGAAAATACACGGCCCCTTGCCAAGGAAGAAAAAGAATTAGGGTTATAGCACTCCTCAGTCAAAAAAATCAACAGGCCATCTGCTGTGGACTAAACAAGAATCAGGGTTTAGAAGATGCAACATAGGTAATAGCCGTCCTCATATACAGAATCTACACGATCTCTTGGTAAGGTGAAATAAAAAACTTGTCTTGCACAGTTCCTCCGTCATGGTATCTTGCTAAGGGCTAAACAAGATCAGTGTTTTCAAACAGGGTTCTTTGGAAATGGAGTCCTCATATACAGTACATTTCATGGCCCCTCGCTAAGGAAGAATAAGGAATCTGTGATACACTAGTACCCAATCCGAAAAATTCTCACAGTGTCTTCCTACGGGATAAAAAAGAATCAGGGTTTCTAGATCGTCTCATGTTTCAGAGATATTTGGCTTTTGGGTATAATGAATCAGTCTTTTCAGGACTCCATCAACATGCTGGTCCTCTTGAGAGTTGTAAATGGGTATCTGGTAGTAAAAGTCCCTTAGGTTCCACGGGACAACTAAGGCCAGATTCTCGGAACAAAAGCATCTTGTTGCCATATTTGGATATTACTCTGGTCTTAAGATGAAGTTGATAATCTTAAATTTTCCAATTGTACTTTTATTGGGAGTGGGGTCAAGGGTTTTGAAGTTGCCATATATTTAGTCCAAATTATTAAAATGTAACCAGGAATCATGGATTCCACGTCCCTAGGAAACATTTAGGCATCTGCATTTTTATTTACAGAGTTTTGGATTCCACATAGACAGGGAAAATCAGGGATCTGGCTGAGAACGGAAAGGGAATCCCATTCTTGGAGTTCTCAATCACCTAAATCTTCAAGTTCTCCTGATAAGATTTAAGCAGCAATCTGGGCTTCTATGTCGCAACATTTTTAGTTTGTCTTTTGTAAAGGGTACCAGGAATCTTGAGTTCCAGTTCCAAAAGAACTTTATGGGAGTCTTTCTCTTGATATCCAAGCAACTGGAATTCTACGTCACCATGAAAAGTCTCGGTGTCTTGTTGAGAATGAAGCAGGAATTTCGGTAATGTGGAGTCCTCATATACAGAACACTACACCACCTGTTGCTACAGAAGAATAAGGAATCTTGGTTACACAAGTCCTCCATCCCAAACTCCTATAGAGCATCTTGTTAAGGGTTTTGGGAGTAGTAATCTGGATAATGAGAGTCCTCATATGCAGGAAATGGCACTGTCTATTGCTAAGGAAGCATACGGAATGTGGTTTATATGTGATCTCAATCCCCAAAAAAACTTCAGAGAGTCTTGCTAATGGCTAAATACAAATTTGGGTATTTGAAGGATAATCTGGGTAAATGAAATCCTCATGTACAGGCATCTGCACGGACTTTTCCTAAGAAAGAATAAGGAATCTATGTGACATGTGTTCTCAATCCCCAAAAAACTACACAGCGTATTCCTAAGGTCTAAACAAGCTTCAGGGTTTTAATGCATATATCTGGGTAAGGGAGTACTCATATACAGGCAAATGCACGTCTGTTGCTAAAAACAAGGATCTGGGTTATAGGATTCCTCAGTCCTGAAATGCTGCAGGATATCTTGCTGACGGCTAAAGAAGGATTAAGGATTCGAGTCATGAATGTGGGTAATAGCAGTCCACATAAACAGGAAACTACATGGCCTCTTGCTAAGAAAAGAGAAGAAATCTGTTTTCCACGGTTCCTCTATCAAAAAACCTACATGGCATGTGACTAAGTGCTAAACAAGAATCAGAGTTTCGAAACAAGAATCTAGGGAAAGAGAGTCCTCACATACAGGACACTACACAGCCTCCAACTAAGGCTGAATAAAATATCTTTGTTATATGAGTCTTCAATCCAAAAAATTCCCAGGGTTTCTTCTATGGCACAAACAAGAAAGAGGGCTTCGAGCTCCCAAATGTTTCAAAGTAATTTATCATGCGGACATTACAAATCAGTCATTCAGGATTACAACAACATTCTGGTCCTCTTGAAAGTTATAAATGGCTATCGGGCACTCCAATTCCGTTAGGTTCCTCGGAAGAACTAAGGCCAGATTTCAGGACAAATGGAATCTTCTTGCCATATGTGGATGCAAATCTTTTCTTAAGGTGAACCCTGTAATCCATCTCCTTGTGTTTCTCTTCTTATTTTGAGAGGGGTCAAGGGTTTTACAGTTGCCAAATATTTAGTACGTATTTTTAAAAGTAACCAGGAATCATGAATTCCACGTCCCTAGGAATCTTTTGGGCATCTGTCTTTTTGTATACAGACTTTGGAATCCACATCGACAGGGAAAATCAGGGCATCAGCTGAGAAACAAAAGGAAATACAGTTCGAGGAGTTCTCATTAACTGGAATATTCAAGGCCTCTTGATAAGGTTTAATCAGTAATCTGAGCTTCTGGGTCCCTACATTTTTCAGAGCTACTTTCTCAGTGGATACATTAAATCTGTCATTACAGATGCACAGGAAATTTCTTGGCAGCTTGTTAGTTGTAATAAAGGATCTGGCCCTACAAATCGTTTTGTTTCCTTGAAATATCTACGACCATAATCATATTCCCCAGAAACAAAGGTATATTTTTACAAAATTACTCAATTCAGGTGATCTCAAAGTACAGAAAATTCTTCTTGGTGGGCAGGTAGGAATTTTGATGTTGGGTTTGGAAGATTCCAAAATTTCAGTAGGTCTTGTGAAGAGGAACCAGGAATCTTAGGTTCCAGTTCCCAAAGAACATTATGGACGTCTTTCTCTTGATATCTAAAAAACTGGAATTCTCGGTGTCCAGGAACTGTCTTCACATCCATCAGAGTGAAGCAGGAAGCTGGGTAATAGAGGTCGTCATATACAGGAAACTATACGTCATATTGCTAAGGAAGTATAATGAATCTTCCTTATATGAGTCCTCAATCCCATAAACTACAGGCTGTCTTCCTAAGACCTAACCATGAATCGGGTTTTTGAAGTAGGAATCTGGGTAATTGTAGTCCTCACATACAGGAAACTTCACTGCCTATTGCTAAGAAAGAAGAAGGAATCTGCGTCACTCGTGTCCTCAATCTCAAAAAAGCTTAAGGTCATCTTGCTATGGGATAAACACAAAACATGGTGTTTTCGAGCATGAATCTGTAAAATGGAGTCCTTATTTATAGGCAACTACATGACCTTTTGCTAAGAAATAATAAGGAATCTGGGTCACACGAGTCCTCAATCCCAACAATCTACAGAACATTTTGTAAAGTTCTAAAAAGAATCAAAGTTTCGAAACAGGATGTATCTAATGAGATCCTAATATACAGGAAAATAAACAGCCACTTGCCAATGGTGAAAAAGAATCGGGGTTATAGCAGTTCTCAGTCATTAAAATCAACAGGCTATTCGCTGTGGGCTAAACAAGAATCAGTGTTTAGAAGCTGGAACATAGGTAATAGCAATTCTCATATGCAGAATCTACATGATCACTATCTAAGAAGAACTAAGAAACCTCTTTTACATGGTTACTCTATCACAATATCTACATGACCTCTTGCTAATGGCAAAACTAGAATCAGGGTTTCCAAACATGATTCTGGGGAAATGGAGGCCTCATATACTGGACATTACACGGCCTCTCGGTAAAGAATAATAAGGAATCTGTGATACACTGCTCCACAGTCCGAAAAATTCTCAGGGTGTCTTGCTGCGGTATAAACAAGTATCAAGGCTTCAAGCTCGTCTCATGTTTCAGAGATATTTGGCTTCTGGGTATTATGAATCAGTCTTCTCAGGACTCCAGCAACATTTTGGTCCTCTTGGGAGTTGTAATCGTATATCTGGTAGTACAAATACCTTTAGTTCCTCGGGACAAATAAGGCCAGATTTACAGAAAACAAGTATCATATCGCCACATTTGGATGAAAGTTTGGTCTTAAGATGAACTTGGTAATCCTTAAATTTCTATTTGTACTTTATTTGTAAAGGGGCCGATGGTTTTGCATATGCCAAATAATTAATACGAATTATTAAAGTGTAACCAGGATCCATGGATTCCACGTCCCTAGGAAACATCTGGACATCTGCATTTTTGTACACAGAGGTTTGGAATCCACATGGACAGGGAAATTCAGGGCATCTTGCTGAGAACGGAAAGAGAATCAGGTTCTTGGAGTTCTCAATAGCCTAAATCTACAAAGTCTCTTGATAAGGTTTAATCAGCAATCTGGGCTTCTATGTCGCCACATTATTTGTGTGTCTTTTGAAAAGGGACCAGGAATCTTGGGTTCCAATTCCTCAAGAAATTTATAGGAGTCTATCTCTTGATATCTAAGCAAATGGAATTCCATCACCAGGAAATATCTTGATGTCTTGCTGAGAATGAAGCAGGAAATTTAGTAATGGGAGCCCTCATATACAGAACACTACACGACCTGTTTCTATGGATGAATAAGGAATCTTGCTTACACAAGGCCCCCATCCAAAAATCTACAGATCTTCTGGCTAAGAGATAACCACCATTCATGTTTTGGGAGTTGGAATCGGGATAATTGGAGTCCTTATATATAGGAAACTGCACTGTCTTTTGCTAAAGGATAAAAGGAATCTGGTTTACATGTGTGCTCCATCCCAATAAAACTATAGGTTTTCTTGCTAAGGGCTAAACTCGAATTTGGTTTTTGAAGCATAAACTAGGGAAATGAAATCCTCATATACAGGCAAATGCACTGACTTTTCCTACGAAAGAATAAGGAATGTGCGTGACAAGTTTTCTCATTCTCCAAAAAAGTATATGGTGTCTTCCTAAGATCTAAACACGAATCAAGCTTTCGACGCATGTATCTGTGAACAGGAGTACTCATACGCAAGTAACTGCACGGCTGTTGCTAAAAATAAGGAATCTGGGTTATACGAGTCCTCAGTCCTGAAAATCTACAGGGCATCTTGCTGACGGCTAAAGATGAACCAGGGATTCAAGGCATGAATGTGGTTAATACCAATCCTCATATACAGGAAACTACATGGCCTCTTGCAAATAAAAGAGAAGAAATCTGTTTTCCACGGTTCCTCTGTAAAAAATCTACATGACTTCTTACTAAGGGCTAAAAAAGAATCAGGGTTTCGAGACAGGAATCCAGGGAAAGAGAGTCCTAACATACAGGACACCACATGGCCTCCAAGTACGTAAGAATAAACAATCATTGTTGTATGCGTCCCCAATCCAAAAAATTCCCAGGTTGTCTGCTGTGGGACAAACAAGAAACAGATCTTCGAGCTCCCCAAATTTTTCAGAGCAATTTATCATTCGGATATTATGAATCGGTTATTTCTGAACTCCAGCAACATTCTGGTACAGTTAAAAGTTATAAATGGTAGTGGGCACTCCAAGTCTGTTAGGTTCCTCAAAACAATTAAGGCCAGATTCCAGGACAAAAAGAATCTTCTTGCCATATTTGGATGTAACTCTGATCTTAAGGTGACCCCTGCAATCCTTCCCCTTCCGTGGCTCTTTCTATTTTGAGAAGGAACAAGGGTTTTGCACTTGCCAAATGTTTACTACGTACTTATAATGGTAACCAGGAATCATGAAAACCACGTCCCTAGGAAACGTCTGGGCATCTGTCTTTTGATATACTGAATTTGGAATCCAAATTGACTGGAATAATCAGGGCATCTTACTGAAATTAAAAAGGAAATTCGGTTCTAGGAGTTCTCATTTTCCGGAATTTCCAGAGTCTCTTGATAAGGTTTAATCAGCAATCTGGGCTTCTGGGTCCCTACATTTTCAGAGCTACTTGCTCCGTGGATACGTGAAATCTGTCATTACACATCCTCAGGATATTTCTGGTCCCCTTGTTAGTTGTAATCAAGGTTTTGGCAGTAGAAATTCTTTTGTATTCAAGGACCATCTACAACCATAATCATATTCCCCAGAATCATAGATATATTGGTACAAAATTCCTCGATTCAGGTGACCTCAAAGTACAGAAAATTCTTGTTGGTGGGCATGTAGGAATTCGGGTTTGGGTTTGGAATATTCCACATTTTGGGGAGGTCTTGTGAAGGTGAAACAGTAATCTTGGATTCCACTTCCCAAAGAACATTATGGACGTCTTTCTCTTGATATACAAAAACTGGAATTATCGGTCTCCAGGATCTGTCTTGGCATCCTGCAGAATGAATCAGGTAGCTGGGTAATGGAGTTTGTCATATACCGGAAACTACACGTCATATTGCTAAGGAATTATAAGGAATCTTCCTTATATGAGTCCTCAATTCCAAAACTACTGGCCGTCTTCCTAAGACGTAACTATGAATTTGGTTTTTGAAGTAGGAATGTGGGTAATGGGAGTCCTCACATACAAGAAACTTCACTGCCTATTGCTAAGTGAGTATAAGGAATCTGTGTTACTCCTGTCCTCAATCCTAAAAAAACCTCAGGTCGTCTTGATATGGGCTAAACACGAATAATGGTGTTTTCGAGCATGAATCTTGGAAATTGAGTCCTTATTTACAGGCAACTATATGGCCTTTTGCTTAGAAAGAATGAGGAACCTGGGTTACACGAGTCCTCAATCCCAAAAATCTACAGAGCATCTTGGAAATTGTTAAAAAAGAATCAGAATTTCGCAGCAGGATTTATCTAATGAGCGTCCTGTTATACAGGAAAATACACAGCCCTTTGTCAAGGAAGAAAAAGATATAGGGTTATAGCATACCTCCGTCAGGAAAATCAACAATCCCTCTGCTGTGGGTTAAATAATAATCAGGGTTTATAAGCTGGAACATAGGTAACGGCAGTCCTCATATACAGAATCTAAAGGATCTCTAGCTAAGGAGAAGTAAGAAACCTGTTCTACATGGTTCCTCCATCAGATTATCTACATGACATCTTGCTAATGGCAAAACAAGAATCAGGGTTTCCAAATAGGATTCTGGGAAAAGGGAGTCCTCATATACAGGACATTACACGGCCCCTCACTAAGGAATAATAAGGAATCTGTGATACACTGCACCACAATCCGAAAAATTCTCAGGGACGTGGATTCCATGAATCATGATAGTTGTAGTCGGCTACCTGTTAGTAGAATTCCCTTAGGTTCCTTGGGACAATTAAGGACAGTTTCCCCCAAAAAAGTATCATCTCGCCGTGTTTGGATGTAACTTTGGTCTTATCATGAACTTGCTAATCCTTAAATTTCCTTTGTACTTTATTTAGAGAGGGACTGAGTGTTTTGCAGTTGCCAAATATTTAGTATGAATTATTAAAATGTAACCAGGATTCATGGAATCCACGTCCCTAGGAAATATCTGGTAATCGGCATTTTCAAAACAGAGTTGGAATCCACATGGCCAGGAAATTCAGGGCATCTTGCTGAGAACGGAAAGGGAATCTGGTCTTGGATTTCTCAATCGCCTAAATCTACAAAGTCTCTTGATAAGGTTTAATCAGCACTCTGGGCTTCTATGTCGCCACATTTTTAGTGAGTCTTTTGAAAACGGACCAGGAATCTTGGGTTCCAATTCCTCAAGAACTTAATGGGAGTCTTTCTCTTGGTATCCAAGCAACTGGAATTCTAGGTCACCAGGAAATATCCTGGCGTCTTGCTGAGAAAGAAGCAGGAATTTCAGTAATGGGAGTCCTCATATACAGAACACTACACGCCCTGTTGCTATGGAAGAATAAGGAATCTTGTCTACACGAGTCCTCCATCACAAAAACCTACAGAGCGTCTTGCTAAGAGATAAGCAACATTCAGGTTTTGGGAGTAGGAATCTGGATAATGCGAGTCCTCATATACAAAACACGGCACTGTCTATGGCCAAAGAAGTATAACGAATCTGATTTACACGTGTCCTCCATCCCAATAAAACTTCAGGTTGTCTTGCTAAGAGCATACCACGAATTTGGGTTTTTGAAGCATAAACTAGGGAAGTGAAATCTTCATATACAGGCAACTGCACTGACTTTTACTAAGAAAGAATAAGGAATGTGGGTGACATATTTTTCAATCCCCAAGAAAGTACACGGTGTCTTCCTAAGATCTATGCAAGAATCAAGCTTTCGATGCCAGTATCAGTGAACAGGAGTATTCATATACAGGCAACTACACGGCTATTGCTAAAAATATGGAATCTGGGTTATACGTGTCCTCAGTCCTGAAATTCTACAGGGCATCCTGCTGACGGCTAAAGAAAAATCAGGGATTTGAGGCCTTAATGTGTGTAATAGCAATCCTCATATTTAGGAAACTACATGGCCTCTTGTTAAGAAAAAAGAAGAAATCTGTTTTCCACGGATCCTCTTTTAAAAAATCTACAGCATCTTACTAAGGGCTAAACAAGAATCAGGGTTTCGAATCAGGAATCTAGGGAAAGAGAGTCCTCACATACAGGACACTACACGGCCTCCAACTATGTACGAATAAAGAATCATTGTTGTACGCGTCGTCAATCCAAAAAATTCCTAGGGTGTCTGCTATGGGACAAACAAGAAAACAGAGTTTCGAGTTCCCAAACGTTTCAGAGAAATTTAGAATGCGGATATTATGAATGGTCATTTTAGGACTCCAGCAACGTTCTGGTTCTCTTAAAAGTTGCAAATGGGTATTGGGTAATCCAAGTCCGTTAGGTTCCTCGAAACACCAAAGGCCAGATTCCAGGACAAAAAGAATATTCTTGCCATATTTGGATGTAATTCTGGTCTTAAGGTAAATAGTGTAATCCTTCTCCTTCCGTGTCTCTTTTTATTTTGAGACGGTATAAGGGTTTTGCACTTGCCAAATGTTTATTACATACTTTTAATGGTAACCAGGAATCATGGAATCCACGTTCCTAGGAAACTTCTAAGCATCTGTCTTTTGATATACTGAATTTGAAATCCACATCAACATGAAAAATCAGGACATCTTACTGAGAAGGAAAAGGAAATCCGTTTCTTGGTGTTCTCATTCTCCGGAATCTACAGGGCCTCTTGATAAGGTTTAATCAGAAATATGGGCTTCTGGGTCCCTACATTTTCAGAGCCAGTTGCCCCGTGGATACGCTAAATCTGTCAATAAAGATCCTTAGGATCTTTCTGCTTCTCTTGTTCGTTGTAATCAAGGATTTGGCCATAGAAATACTTTTGTTTCCAGGGAACATCTACAACCATAATCATATTTCCCAGAATGAAAAGCTATATTGGTACAAATTCTTCGATTCAGGTGACTTCAAAGTACAGAAAATTCTTGTTGGTGGGAAGGGAGGAATTGGGGAGTTGGTTTGGATTTTTTCACATGTTGGGGAGGTCTGTGAAGGAGATCCAGGAATCTTGGATGACAGTTCCCAAAGAACATTATGGACGTCGTTCTCTTGATATCCAAAAAACTGGAATTCTCAGTCTCCAGGAACTGTCTTGGCATCCTGCAGAGTGAAGCAGGAAGCTGGGTAATGGAGGTCTTAATATACAGGAAACTACACGTCATATTGCTAAGGAAGTATAAGGAATCTTCCTTATGTGAGTCCTCAATCCTAAAACTACACGCCATCTTCCTAAGACGTAACCATAAATCAGGTTTTTGAAGTACGAATCTGGGTAATGGGAGTCCTCACATACAGGAAACTACACTGCCTATTGCTAAGTAAGAATAAGTAATCTGAGTTACTCATGTCCTCAATCCTAAAAAAACTTCAGGTCGCCTTTCATTGGGCTAAACATGAAACATGGTGTTTTCGAGCATGAATCTGGGAAATGGAGTCCTTATTTACAGGCAACTACATGACCTTTTGCTAAGAAAGTATAAGGAACCTGGGTTACACGAGTCCTCATCCCAAAAATCTACAGAGCACCTTGGAAAGTGTTAAAAAGGTATCAGAGTTTCAAAGCAGGATTTATCTAATGAGCGTCCTGTTATACAGGAAAATATGCAGCCCCTTGCCAAGGAAGAAAAAGAATCGTGGTTATAGCATACCTCATTCGGGAAAATCAACAGGCCATCTGCTGTGGGCTAAATAATAATCAGGGTATAAAACCTGGAAGAAAGGTAACAGCAGTCCTCATATACAGAATCCACACGATCTCTAACTAAGAAGAAATAAGAAACCTGTTCTACACGGTTCCTTCGTCAGATTATCTACATGACATCTTGCTAATGACAAAACAAGAATCGGGGTTTCCAAACAGGATTCTGGGGAAAGGGAGTCCTCATATACAGGACATTACACGGCCCCTCAGTAAAAATGAATAAGGAATCTGTGATCCAGAAGTCCAGAATCTGAAAATTCGCTGGGTGTCTGGTTGCGGTATAAACAAAAATCAAGACTTCGAGCTCGCCTCATTTTTCAGAGATATTTGGCTTGTGGGTATTTTGAATCAGTCATTTCAGGACTCCAGCAAAATTCTGGTCCTCTTGAGAGTTGTAATCGCTTATCTGGTAGTACAAGTCCGTTAGGTTCCTTGGGACAATTACGGTCACTTTCCCGGAAAAAATATTATCGTGCCATATTTGGATGTAAGTTTGGTCTTAACATGAACTTGGTAATCCTTAAATTTCCGTTTGTACTTAATTGGAGAGGGACCGAGGGTTTTGCAGTTGCCAAATATTTAGTATGAATTATTAAAATGTAACCAGGGTCCATGGATTCCACATCCCTAGGAAACATCTGGGCATGTGCATATTTGTACACAGAACTTTTCAATCCAAATGGACAGGGAAATACAGGGCATCTTGCTGAGAACGGAAAGGGAATCCGGTTTTTGGAGTTCCCAATCGCCTAAATCTACAAAATCGATTGATAAGGTTTAATCAGCAATCTGGGCTTCTATTTCGCCATATTTTTAGTGTGTTTTTTGACAATTGACCAGGAATCTTGGGTTCCAGTTCCTCAAAAACTTTATGGGAGTCTTTCTCTTGATATCCAAGCAACTGGAATTCTAGGTCACCAGGCAATATCTTGGCATCTTGCTGAGAATGAGGAAGGAATTTCAGCAATGGGAGTCCTCATATACAGAACACAGCACAACCTATTGTTACAAAAGAATAAGGAATCCTGGTTACACGAGGCTTCCATCCCAAAAACCTACAGACCGTCTTGCTAAGAGATAACCACCATTCAGGTTTTGGGAGCAGGAATCTGGATAATGGGAGTCCTCATTTGCAGGAAACTGCACTGTCTATTGCTAAAGGAGAATAACGAATATGGTTTACACGGGTCCTCCATCCCAATAGTACTTCAGGGTTTCTTGCTAAGGTCTAAACACTAATATGGGTTTTTGAAGCATAAACTAGGGTAATGAAATCCTCATATACAGGCAATAGCACTGACTTTTCCCACGAAAGAATAAGGAAAGTGGGTGACATGTTTTCTCAATCTACAAAAAAGTATACGGCTTCTTCCTAAGATCTAAACATGAATCAAGCTTCGACGCATGTATCTTTGAACAGGAGTACTCATATACACGTAACTGCACAGCTGTTGCTAAAAGTAAGGAAACTGGGTTATACGAGCCATCAGTTCTGAGATTCTACAGAGCATCTTAGTGACGGCTAAAGAAGAATCAGGGATCGAGGCATGAATGTGGGTAATAGCAATCCTCCTATACAGGAAACTACATGGCCTCTTGCTAATAAAAGAGAAGAAATCCGTTTTCCAGGGTTCTTCTATCAAAATCTACATTACTTCTTACTAAGGGCTAAAAAAGAATCAGGGTTCAGAAACAGTAATCAAGGGAAAGAGAGTCCTCACATACAGGACACTACATGGCCTCCAACTAAGTACGAATAAAGAATCATTGTTGTATGTGTTCTCAAACCAAATAATTCCCAGGTTGTCTGCTATGGGACAAACAAGAATCAGATCTTCGAGATCCCCAAAAGTTTCAGAGCAATTTAGCATTTGGATAATACTTGTCGGTCATTTCAGGACTCCAGCAACATTCTGGTCCTCTTAAAAGTTGTAAATGGTATTGGCAATCCAATTCCGTTTGGTTCCTCAAAACAACTAAGACCAGATTCCAGGACAAAAAGAATCTTCTTGCCATATTTGGATGTAACTCTGGTCTTACGGTGAACACTGTAATCCTTCCCTTTCAGTGTCTCTTGTTATTTTGAGAAGGGACAAGGGTTTTCCCTTGCCAAATGTTTACTACAAACTTTTAATGTTAACCAGGAATCATGAAATTCACGAACTTAAAACTTCTTGGCATCTATCTTTTGATATACTGAATTTGGAATCCAAACCGACAAGAAAAATCAGGACATCTTACTGAGAATTAAAAGGAAATCCGGTTCTAAGAGTTCTCATTTTCCGGAATCTACAGGGCCTCTTGATAAGGTTGAATCAGAAATATGGGCTACTGGGTCCCTACATTTACAGAGCTACTTTCTCCATGCATACGCTAAATCTGTCATTACAGATCCTCAGGATCTTTCAGGTCTTCTTTTTAGTTGTAATCAGGTATTTGGCCCTTGAAATCTTTTTGTTGCCTGGGACCATCTACGATCATAAACATATTTCCCGGAAACAAAATGTATAGGTACAAAATTCCTCAGTTCAGGTGAACTCAATGTACAGAAAATTCTTGTGCGTGGTCAGGTAGGAATTGGGGTTTTGGGTTTGGAATATTCCACATTTTGGGGAGGTCTTGTGAAGGGGAACCAGGAATCTTGTATTCCAGTTCCCAAAGAACATTATGGACGTCTTTCTCTTGATATCCAAAATACTGGAATTCTCGGTCACCAGGAACTGTTTTGGCTTCCTGCAGAGTGAAGCAGGAAGCTGGGTAATGGAGGTCATCATATCAAGGAAACTACACGTCATATTGATAAGGAAGTATAAGGAATCTTCCTTATATGAGTCCTCTATCCCAAAAACCACTGGCCATCTTAAGACATAACGACGAATCAAATTTATGAATAGGAATCTGGGTAATGGGAGTCCTCACATAAAGGAAACTACACTGCCTTTTGCTAAGTAAGAATAAGGAATCTGCGTTACTCGGGTCCTCAATCCCAAAAAGGCTTAAGGTCATCTTGCTATGGGCTAAACACGAATCATGGTGTTTTCGAGCATGATTCTGGGAAGGGAGTCCTTATTTACAGACAACTACATGACCTTTTGCAAA
>NW_007015226.1:33791-55494 GCF_000164805.1 Carlito syrichta
CCAAGGAAGAAAAAGAATCGGTGTTATAGCAGTCCTCAGTCCTTAAAATCAACAGGCCATCTGCTGTGGGCTAAACAAGAATCAGGATTTAGAAGCTGGCACATAGGTAATAGCAGTCCTCATGTGCAGAATCTACATGATCTCTAGCTAAGGAGAACTAAGAAACATATTTTACACGGTTCCTCTGACACAATTTCTACATGACATCTTGCTAATGGCGAAACAAGGATCAGGTTTCCAAATATGATTCTGGGGAAAGGGAATCCTTCTATACAGGACATTACTCGGCCCCTTGATAAAGAAGAATAAGGAATCTGTGATACACTGGCCACAATCCGAATAATTCTCAGGGCGTCTTGCTGCAGTATAAACAAGAATCAAGACTTCGAGCTCGTCTCATGTTTCAGAGATATTTGGATGTGGGTATTATGAATCAGTCATTTCAGGACTCCAGCAACATTCTGGTCCTCTTGAGAGTTGTAATCGGGTTTCTGGTAGTACAAATCCCTTAAGTTCCTCAGAACAATTAAGGCCAGATTGCTGGAAAAAAAGTATCATCTTGCTGTATTTGGATGTCACTTTGGTCTTACGATGTACTTGGTAAACCTTAAATTTCCCGTTGTACTTTATTTGTAGAGGGTCCGAGGGTTTTGCAATTGCCAAATATTTAGTACGAATTATTGAAATGTAGCCGGGATCCATGGATTCCAAGTCCCTAGGAACATACAGGCATCTGCATTTTTGTACATAGAGTTTTGGCATCCACATGGACAGGGAAATTCAGGGCATCTTGCTGAGAACGCAAGGGAATCTGGTTCATGGAGTTCTCAATAGACTAAATCTACAAAGTCTCTTGATAAGGTTTAATCAGCAATCTGGGCTTCTATGTCACCAAATTTATAGTGTGTCTTTTGAAAAGGGACCAGGAATCTTGGGTTCCAATTCCTCAAGAACTTTATGGGAGTCTATCTCTTGATATCTAAGCAAATGGAATTCCATCACCAGGAAATATCTTGGCGTCTGTCTGAGAATGAAGCAGGAATTTCAGTAATGGGAGTCCTCATATACAGAACAGTACAAGACCTGTTGCTATGGAAGAATAACTAATCTTGGTTACACGAGGCCTCAATCCCAAAACCTACAGACCGTCTTGCTAAAAAATAACCACCATTCATGTTTTGGGAGTAGGAATCTAGATAATGGAAGTTCTTATATACAGGAAACTGCAGTGTCTATTGCTAAAGGAGAATAAGGAATCTGGTTTACATGTGTCCTCCATCCCATTAAAACTTCAGGGTTTCTTTCTAAGGGCTAAACACGAATTTGGTTTTTTGAAGCATAAACTAGGGAAATGAAATTCTAATATACAGTCAAATGCACTGACTTTTCCTAAGAAAGAATAAGGAATATGGGTGACATGTTTTCTCAATCTCACAAAAGTATACGGCGTCTTTGTAAGATCTAAACAAGAATCAAGCTTTTGAGGTATGTATCTGTGAACAGGAGTACTCATATACAGGTAACTGCACAGCTGTTGCTTAAAATAAGGAATCTGGGTTATATGATTCCTCAGTCCTGTAATTCTACAGGGCATCTTGCTGACGGCTAAAGAAGAATCAGGGATTCGAAGCATGAATGTGGGTAATAGCAATCGTCATATAAAGGAAACTGCATGGACTCTTGCTAATAAAAGAGAAGAAATCTGTTTTCCACGGTTCCTCTATCAAAAAATCTAAATGACATCTTACTCAGGGCTAAACAAGTATCAGGGTTTCGAAACTGGAATCCAGGGAAAGAGAGTCCTCACATACTGGACACTTCATGACCTCCAACTAAATACGAATAAAGAATCATTGTTGTACGCGCCCTCAATCCAAAAAATTCCCAAGTTGTCTGCTATCCGACAAACAAGAAATAGATCTTCGAGGTACCCAAATGTTTCAGCGCAACGTAGCATTTGGATATTATAAATCGGTCATTTCAGGACTCCAACAACATTCTGGTCCTCTTAAAAGTTTTAAATGGTATTGGACACTTCAAGTCCATTAGGTTCCTCAGAACAACTAAGGCCAGATTCCAGGACAAAAAGAATCTTCTTGCCATATTTGGATGCAACTGTCGTCTTAAGGTGAACCCTGTAATCCTTCCCCATCCGTGTCTCTTTTTATTTTTAGCAGGGACAAGGCTTTTGCGCTTGCCAAATGTTTACTATATACTTTTAATGGTAACCAAGAATCATGAAATCCACAAACCTAGGAAACTTCTGGACATCTGTCTTTTGATATACTGAACTTGGAATCCAAATCGACAGGAAATATCAGGGCATCTTACTGAGAATTAAAAGGAAATCCTGTTCTACTCGTTCTCATTTCCGGAATCTACAGGGCCTCTTGATAGGGTTTAATCAGCAATCTAGGCTTCTGGGTCCCTACATTTTCAGAGCTACTTGCTCCGTTGATACGCTAAATCTGTCATTACAGATCCTCAGGATCTTTCTAATCCTCTTGTTGGTTGTAAACAAGGATTTGACCTTAGAAATCCTTTTGTTTCCTGGGACCATCTACGACCATAATCATATTCCCCAGAATCAAAGGTATGTTTTAACAAAATTCCTCGTTTCAGGTCATCTCAAAGTACAGAAAATTCTTGTCGGTGGGCAGGTAGGAATTGGTATGTTGAGTTTGGAAGATTCCACATTTTTGGAGGTCTTGTGAAGGGGAACCAGGAATCTTGGATTCCAGTTCCCAAAGAATATTATGGACGTCTTTCTCTTGATATCCAAAAAACTGGAATTCTTGCTCTCCAGAAACTGTCACGGCTTCCTGCAGAGTGAAGCAGGAAGCTGCGTAAAAGAGGTCATCTTATAGATGAAAATACATGTCATATTGCTAAGGATGTATAAGGAATCGTCCTTATATGTGTCCTCAATCCCAAAAACTACAGGCCATAACCTAAGACGTAACCACAAATCACGTTTTTGAAGTAGGAATCTGGGTAATGGGAATCCTCACATACAGGAAACTTCACTGCCTATTGCTAAGTAAGAATAAGGAATCTGTGTTACTCATGTCCTCAATCCTAAAAAAACTTCAGGTTGTGTTGCTATCAGCTAAACATGAATCATGGTGTTTTCGAGCATGAATCTGGTAAATGGAGTCCTTATTTAATGAAAACTCCAGGACGTGTTGCCAAGAAAGAAGGAGGAATCCGGGTCTTATGAGTCCTCAATCCCAAAAATCTACAGAGCATCTTGGACAGTGCTAAAAAGGAATCAGAGTTTTGAAGCAGGATGTATCTAATGAGAGTCCTATTATACAGGAGAATACACAGCACCTGGCCAAGGAAGAAAAAGAATCGGGGTTATAGCAGTCATTAGTCCTAAGAATCAACAGGCCATCTACTGTGGGCTAAAAAAGAATCAGGGTTTAGAAGCTGGAACATAGTTATTAGCAGTCCTCATGTACAGAATCTATACGATCTCTAAATTAGGAGAAATAAGGAACCAGTTTTACACGGTTCCTTCCTCCCAATATCTACCTGACATCTTGCTAATGGCAAAACAAGAATCAGGGTTTCCCAACAGGATTCTGGGGAAAGGGAGTCCTCTTATACAGGACATTAGATGGCCCCACACTAAGGAAGAATAAGGAATCTGTGATACACTAGTCCACATTCCGAAAAATTCTCAGGGTGTCTTGCTGCGGTATAAACAAGAATCAAGGCTTTCATGCTCATCTCATGTTTCGGAGATATTTGGCTTGTGGGTATTATGAATCAGTCATTTCAGGACTCCAGCAACCTTCTGGTCCTCTTGAGAGTTATAATCGGCTATCTGGTAGTACATTCCCTTAGGTTCCTCAGGACAATAAAGGCCAGATTCCCGGAAAAAAGCTATCATTTTGCCGTATTTGGATGTAACTTTGGTCTTAACATGAACTTGGTAATCCTTAAATTTCCTTTGGTAATTTATTTGGAGAGGTGCCGAGGGTTTTGCAGTTGACAATAATTTAGTACGAATTATTAAAATGTAACGAGGATTCATGGAATCGAGGTCCCTAGGAAATATCTGGGCATCTGCATTTTTGTATAGAGAGTTTTGAAATCTACATGGACAGGAAAATCAGTGCATCTTGCTGAGAACGAAAAGGGAATCCGGTTCTTCGAGTTCTCAATCGCCTACATCTACAAGGTCTCTTGATAAGGTTTAATCAGCAATCTCAGCTTCTATGTCGCCACATTTTTAGTGTGTCTTTTGAAAAGGGACCAGGAATCTTGGGGTCCAGTTCCTCAAGCACTTTATGGGAGTCTTTCTCTTAGTATCCAAGCAACTGGAATTCTAGGTCACCAGGAAATATCTTGGCGTCTTGCTGAGAATGAAGCAGGAATTTCAGTATTGGGAGTCCTCATATACAGAACACTACACGACCTGTTGCTATGGAATAATAAGGAATCTTGCTTACACGAACCCTCCATGACAAAAACCTACAAAGCGTCTTGCTAAGAGATAACCACCATTCAGGTTTTGGGAGTAGGAATCTGGATAACGGGAGTCCTCATATTCAGGAAACTGCACTGTCAATTGCTAAAGGAGAATAAGGAATCTGGTTTACACGTGTCCTCCATCCAAAAAAAATCTTCAGGTTGTCTTGCTAAGGACTAAACATGAATTTGCTTTTTGAAGCATAAACTAGCAAAATGAAATCTTCAAATACAGGCAACTGCACTGACTTTTCCTAAGAAAGAATATGGAATGTGGGTGACATATTTTCTCAATTCCCAAAAAAGTACATGGCGTCTTCCTAAGATCTAAACAAGAATCAAACTTTCTATGCCAGTATCTGTAAACAGGATTAGTAATACACAGGCAACTGCACGGCTGTTTTTAAAAATAAAGAATCTGGGTTACATGAGTCCTCAGTCCTGAAAATCTACAGGGCATCTTGCTGACGGCTAAAAAGAATCAGGGATTCGAGGCATGAATGTGGGTAATAGGAATCCTCATATACAGGAAATAACATGGCCTCTAGCTAAGAAAAAAGAAGAAATCTGTTTACCACGGGTCCTCTATCAAAAATCTACATGGCGCCTTACTAAGGGATAAACAAGAATCAGGGATTTGAAACAGGAACCAAGGGAAAGAGAGTCCTCACATACAGGACACTACACGGCCTCCAACTAAGTACGAATAAAGAATCATTGTTGTAGGCGTACTCAATCCAAAAAATTCCCAGGGTGTCTGCTATGGAACAAACAAGAAACAGAGTTTCGATCTCCCCAAATATTTCTGAGCAATTTAGTATGCGGAGATTACGATTCGGTCATTTCAGGACTCTAGCAACATTCTGGTCCTCTTAAAAGTTGTAAATGGGTATTGGGCACTCCACGTCCGTTAGGTTCCTGGGAACAACTAAGGCCGGATTCCAGGAGAAAAGGAATCTTCTTGCCATATTTGGATCTGGTCTTAAGGTGAACCATGTAATCCTTCCCCTTCAGTGTCTCCTTTTATTTTGAGACGGGACAAGGATTTGCAGTTGCCAAATGTTTAGTACGTATTTTTAAAAGTAACCAGGAATCATGAAATCCACGTCCCTAGGAATCTTCTGGGCATCTGTCTTTTGATATACTGAGTTTGGAATCCACATCGACAGGAAAACTCAGGGAATCTTACTGAGAACGAAACAGAAATCCGGTTGTAAGTGTTCTCATTTTCCGGAATCTACCTGGCCCCTTGATAAGGTGTAATCAGCAATCTGGGCATCTGGGCCCATACATTTTTAGAGCTGCTTTCTCCGTGGATACGTTAAATCTGTCATTACAAATCCTCAGGAACTTTTTGGTCCTCTTGTTAGCTGTAATCAAGGATCTGGCACAACAAATCCTTTTGTTTCCTAGGAACATCTACGACCATAATCATATTCCCCAGAATCAAAGGTATATTGGTACAAAATTCCTCGATTCAGGTGACCTCAATGTACAGAAAATTTTTGTGTGTGGGAAGGTAGGAATTGGGATTTTGGGTTTGGAAGATTCCACATTTTGGGAGGTTTTGTGAAGGGGAACCAGGAATCTTAGATTCCAGATCCCAAAGAACATTATGGACGTCTTACTCTTGATATCCAAAAAACTGGAATTCTCATTCACCAGGAACTGTCTCGGCATCCTGCAGAGTGAAGCAGGGTAATGGAGGTCGTCATATATAGGAAACTACACGTCATATTGCTAAGGAACAATAAGGAATCTTCCTTATATGGGTCCTCAATCCCAAAAACTACAGGCCGTCTTCCTAAGAGGTAACCACAAATCAGGTTATTGAAGTAGAATTCTGGGTAATGGGAGTCCTCTCATACAGGAATCTTCACTGCCTATTGCTAAGTAAGAATAAGGAATCTGTATTACTCGTGTCCTCAATCCCCAAAAAAACTTTAGGTCGACTTGCTATGGGCTAAACACGAATCATGGTGTTTTCGAGCATGAATCTGGAAAATGGAGTTCTTATTTACAGGCAACTACATGACCTTTTGCTAAGAAAGATCAAGGAATCCGGGTGACACGAGTCCTCAATCCCAAGAATCTACAGAACATCGTGGAAAGTGCTAAAAAGAATCAGAGTTTGGAAGCAGAATGTATCTAATGAGAGTCCTAATATACAGGAAATTACACAGCCCCTTGACAAGGAAGAAAAAGAATCGGGATTATAGCAGACCTCAGTCCTAAAACTCAACAGGCCATCTGCTGTGGGCTAAGCAATAATCAGGGTGTAGAAGCTGGAACATAGGTAATAGCAGTCCTGATATACAGAATCTACACGATCTCTAGCTAAGGAGAAATAAGAAACCTCTTTTACACGCTTCTTTCATCTTAGTATCTACATGACATCTTGCTAATGGCAAAACAAGAATCAGGGTTTCCAAACAGGATTCTGGGGAAAGGGAGTCCTCTTATACAGCACATTACACGGACCCTCCGTAAGGAAGAATAAAGAATCTGTGATACACTAGTCCACATTCCGAAAAATTCTCAGGGTGTCTTGTTGCGGTATGAACAAGAATTAAGGCTTCGTGCTCGTCTCATGTTTCGGAGATATTTGGCTTGTGGGTATTATGAATCCGTCACTTCAGGACTCCAGCAACATTCTGGTCCTCTTGAGAGTTATAATCGGCTATCTGGTAGTACATTCCCTTAGGTTCCTCAGGACAATAAAGGCCAGATTCCCGGAAAAAAGGTATCATTTTGCCATATTTGGATATAACTTTGATCTTAACATGAACTTGGTAATCCTTAAATTTCCTTTGGTAATTTATTTGGAGAGGGGCCGAGAGTTTTGCAGTTGACAATAATTTAGTACGAATTTTAAAATGTAACCAGGATTCATAGAATCGAGGTCCCTAGGAAATATCTGAGCATCTGCATTTTTGTATTCAGAGTTTTGGAATCTACATGGACAGGAAAATCAGTGCTTCTTGCTGAGATGAAAGGGAATCTGGTTCTTCGAGTTCTCAATCGCCTAAATCTACAAGGTCTCTTGATAAGGTTTAATCAGCAATCTCGGCTTCTATGTCGCAACATTTTTAGTGTGTCTTTTGGAAAGGGACCAGGAATCTTGGGTTCCAATTCCTCAAGCACTTTATGGGAGTCTTTCTCTTGGTATCCAAGCAACTGGAATTCTAGGTCACCAGGAAATATCTTGGCGTCTTGCTGAGAATGAAGCAGGAATTTCAGTATTGGGAGTCCTCATATACAGAACACTACACGACATGTTGCTACGGAAGAGTAAGGAATCTTGCTTACACGAACCCTCCATGACAAAAACCTACAGAGCGTCTTGCTAAGAGATAACCACCATTCAGGTTTTGAGAGTAGGAATCTGGATAATGGGAGTCCTCATATACAGGAAACTGTACTTTCTATTGCCAAAGGAGAATAAGGAATCAGGTTTACACGTGTCCTCCATCCCAATAAAACTTCAGGGTTTCTTGCTAAGGGCTAAACACGAATTTGGGTTTTGAAACATAAACTAGGAAATGAAATCCTCATATACAGGCAACTGCACTGACTTTTCCAACGAAAGAGAAAGGAATGTTGGTGACATTTTTCTCAATCTCCAAAAAAGTTTATGGCGTCTTCCTTAGATCTAAACAAGAATGAAGCTTCTGACGCATGTGTCTGTGAACAGGAGTACTCATATACAGGCAACTGCATGGCTGTTGCTAAAAATATGGAATCTGGGTTATACGAGTCCTCAGTCCGGAAAATCTACAGGGCATCTTGTTGACGGCGAAAGAAGAGTCAGGGATTCGCGACATGAATGTGGGCAATAGCCGTCCTCATATACAGGAAACTACATGGCCTCTTGCTAAGGAAAAAAAAAATCTGTTTTCCATGCTTCCTCTATCAATATATCTATATGACGTCTTAGTCAGGGCTAAACAAGAATCAGGGATTTGTAACAGGAATATAGGGAAAGAGAGTCCTCACACAGGACACTACACGGATTCTAACTAAGGACAAATAAAGAATCATTGTTGTACGAGTCCTCAGTCCAAAAAATTTCCAGGGTTTCTGCTTGGCACAAAAAAGAAACAGAGCTTTAGCCAGGCTCTGTGGCTCAACCTGTAATCCTGCACATTTGGGAGGCTGAGGTTAGTGAATTGCTTGAGCTCGCAGGTTCGAGACTTGCCTGGGCAGTAAGACGTCATCTCTACAATAAATCAAAAAATCGTCCAGGCGTGGTAACACATGCCTGTAATTCCATCTACTTGGAAGGCTGAGGCGGAAGGATGGCCGGAGCTCAGCAAGTCGAGGCTGTGGTGATCGGGAGCGGCCACTGCACTCTAGTCTGGGCGACAGATCGAGACTCCAACTCCAAAAAAAAAAAGAAACAGGTCTTCGAGCTCCCCAAATGTTTCGGAATAATTTATCATGCGGATGTCACGAATCGGTCATTTCAGGACTCCAGCAACATTCTCGTCCTTTTGAAAGTTCTAAACGTGTATCGGAAATTCCAAGTCCGTTAGGTTCCTTGGAAAAACTAAGGCCAGATTTCAGAACAAAAGGAATTTTCTTGCCATGTGTGGATGTAACTCTGGTCTTAAGGTGAACCCTGTAATCCTTCCCTTTCCGTTTCAATTTTTATTTTGAGAGGGAACAAGGGTTTCACTATTGGCAAATATTTAGTACATATTTTTAAAGGTAACCAGGAATCATGGATTCCACGTCCCTAGGAAAATTCAGGGCATCTGTCTTTTTGTATACAGAGTTTGGAATCCACATCAATAGGGAAAATCAGTGCATCTTGCTGAGAACAAAAAGGAAATCCGGTTGTGAGGAGTTCTCATAAACTGGAATTTACAGGGTCTTTTGAAAAGGCTTAATCACCAATCTGGGCTTCTGGGTCCCTACATTTTTCAGAGCTAATTTCTCCGTGGATACACTAAATATGTCATTAGAGATCCACAGGAACTTTCTTGTCATCTTGTTAGTTGTAATCAAGTATCTGTCCATACAAATACTTTTCTGTCCTAGGAACATATATGACCATAATCATGTTTCCCAGAATCAAAAGGCATATTGGTAGAAAATCCCTCGATTCAGGTGACCTCAAACTACAGAAAATTCTTGTGGGCAGGCAGGTCGGAATTGGGATGTTGTGTTTTGAAGTTTCCACATTTTAGGGAGCGTCTTGTGAAGGGGAACCAAGAAACTAGGATTCCAGTTTCCAAAGAACATTATGAGAGTCTTTCTCTTGACATCCAAAGCACTGGAATTCTCGGTCACCAGTAACTGTCTCAGCATCCTGCAGAGAGAAGCCGAAACCTGGGTAATGGGAATCGTCATATACAGGAACCTACACGTCATATTGCTTAGGAAGTATAAGGAATCTAGTTTACATGAGTCCTCAAACCCAAAAACTACAGACCGTCTTCCTAAGTGGTAACCACCATTCAGGTTTTTGAAGTAGGAATCTGGGTAACGGGAGTCCTCACATACAGGAAACTTCACTGCCTCTTGCTAAGTAAGAATAAGGAATCTGCCTTACTCGTGTCCTCTATCACAAAAAAAACTTTAGTTCGTCTTCCTATGGGCTAAACACGAATCAGGTGTTTTTAGCATGAATCTGGGGAAATGGAGTCTTTATATACAGGAAACTGCATGATCTTTTGCTAAGAAAGAATAAGGAATCTGGGTTACACAAGTCCTCAATCCCAAAAATCTAAAGGGCATCTTGGAAAGAGTTAAAAAGAATCATAGTTTCAAAGCAGGATCTATGTAATGAGAGTCCTACTATACAGGAAAATACATGGCCCTTTGCCAAGGAAGAAAAAGAATAGGGGTTATAGCAGTCCTCAGGCCTAAAAATCAACAGGCCATCTGCTGTGGGCTAAGCAAGTATCAAGGTTTAGAACCTGCAACAAGGTATTATCAGTCATCATATACAGAATCTTCGCGATCTCTTGCTAAGAAGAAATAAGAAACCTGTTTCACACGGTTCCTCCATCCCAATATCTACATGACATCTTGCTAAGGGCTAAACAAGAATCAGGGTTCCAAACAGGGTTCTTGGGAAAGGGATTCCTCATATACAGGACATTACACGGCCACTCGCTAAGGATGAATAAGGAATCTGTGATACACTAGTCCCCAATCCGAAAAATTCTCAGGGTGTCTTGCTAGAGGATGAACAAGAATCCGGGCTTCGTGCTCGTCTCATGTTTCGGAGATATTTGGCTTGTGGGTATTATGAATCAGTCATTTCAGAATTCCAGAAACATTCTGGTCCTCTTGAGAGTTGTAATGGGGTATCTGGTAGTACAAGTCCCTTAGGTTCCACGGGACAATCAAGGAAAGATTCCCAGAAGAAAAGTATCATCTTGCCGTATTTAGATGTAACTTTGGTCTTAAGATGAACTTGGTAATCCTTAAAATTCCGTTTGTACTTTATTTGGAGAGGGGCCGAGGGTTTTGCAGTTGCCAAATATTTAGTACAAATTATTAAAATGTAACCAGGATTCATGGAACCCACATCTCTAGGAAACATCTGGGCATCTGCATTTTTGTATACAGAATTTCTTGCTGAGAACGGAAAGGGAATCGGATTCTTGTAGTTCTCAATTGAATAAATCTACAACGTCTCTTGATAAGGTTTAATCAGCAATCTGGGCTTCTATGTCGCCACATTATTAGGGTGTCCTTTGAAAAGGGAACCAGGTATCTTGGTTTCCAATTCCACAAGAAATTTATGGGAGTCTTTCTCTTGATATCCAAGCAACTGTAATTCTAGGTCACCACGAAATGTCTCGGCATCTTGATGAGAACGAAGCAGGAATTCTAATAATGGCAGTTCTCATATACAGAACACTACACGACCTGTTGCTACGGAAGTATAAGGAATCTTGTTTACATGAGTCCTCCATACCAAAAAGCTGCAGAGCGTCTTGCGAAGAGATAACCACCAATCAGATTTTGGGAGTAGGAATCTAGATAATGGGAGTCCTCGTATACAGGAAACTGCACTGTCTCTTTCTAAGGAAGTATAAGGAATCTGGTTTACACGTGTCATAAATCCCCCAAAAAACTTTGGGGTGTCTTGCTAAGGGCTAAACACGAATTTGGGTTTTTAAGCATAATATAGGGAAATTAAATCCTCATATAAAGGCAACTCCACGGACTTTTCCTAAGAAAGAATAAGGAATCTGGGTGACATGTGTTTTCAATCACCAAAAAACTACACGGCGTCTTCCTAAGGTTTAAACAAGCATCAGTGTTTCGACGCATATATATTGGAAAGGGAGTACTCATATACAGGCAACTGCACGTCTTTTGCTAAAAATAAAGAATCTGTGTTATACGAGGCCTCAGTCCTGAAAATCTACAGGGCATCGTGCTGACGGCGAAAGAAGAATCAGGGATTCGAGGCATGGATTCGGGTAATAGCAGTGCTCATATACTGGAAACTACACGACCTCTTGCTAAGAAAAAAGAAGAAATCTGTGTTCGACAGGTCCTCTATCAATAAATCTACAGGCGTTTTACTAAAGGCTACACAAGAATCAGGGTTTGGAAACAGGAATCTTGGCAAAGAGAGTCCTCAAATAGAGGACACTACTCGGCCTCCAACCAAGGACGAATAAGAATCTTTGTTGTACGAGTCCTCAATCCAAAAAATTCCCAAGGTGTCTGCTATGGGACAAACAAGAAACAGGACTTCAAACTCCCCAAATATTTTGGAGCAATTTAGCATGCGGATATTACGAATCAGTCATTTCAGGACTCCAGCAACATTCTGGTCCTCTTGAAATTCTTAAACGTGTATCGGGCCCTCCAAGTCCGTTAGGTTTCTCAGAACTATTAAGGCCAGATTCCAGGACAAAAAGAATCTTCTTGCCATATGTGGATGTAACTCTGATCTTAAGATGAACAATGTATTCCTTCCCCTTCCGTTTCTCTTTTTATTTTGAGAGGGGAAAAGGGTTTTGCAATTGCCAAATGTTTAGTACGTATTTTTAAAGGTAACAGGAGTCATGGATTCCACGTAACTATAAATCTTCTGAACATCTGTCTTTTTGTATATAGCGTTTGGAATTCAAATCAACAGAGAAGATCAGGGCATCTTACTGAATCGAAATGGAAACCTGGTTCTGGGAGTTCTCATTAACTGGAATCTACAGGGCCTCTTGGTTAGGTTTAATCAGCAACCTGGGCTTCTGGGTCCCTATATTGTTCAGAGGTACTTGCTCCGTGGATACGCTAAATCTGTCATTACAGATGCACAGAAACTTTTGGTACTCTTGCTAGTTGTAATCTAGGATCTGGCCCTACAAATCCTCTTGTGTCCTAGGAACACCTATCGCCATAATCATGTTCCCCAGACAAAAGGAATATTGGTATAAAATCCCTTGATTCAGGTGACCTCACACTACAGAAAATTCTTGTGGGCAGGCAGGTCGGTATTGAGATGTTGGGTTTTGAATATTCCACATGTTGAGGAGTTCTTGTGAAAGTGAAGCAGGAATCCTGGATTTCAGTTTCCAAAGAACTTATGGGAGTCTTTCTATTGATATCCAAACAACTGGAATTCTCGGTCACTAGGAAGAGACTCGGCATCCTACAGAGTGAAGCGGGAAGCTGGGTAATGGGTGTCGTTATATACAGGAAACTACACATCATATTGCTAAGTAAGGATAAGGAATCATGTTTACATGAGTCCTCAATCCCAAAAAATACAGGCCGTCTTCCTAAGAGGTAACCATGAATCAGATTTTTGAAGTAGGAATCTGGGTAATGGGAGTCCTCACACAGAGGAAACTTCACTGCCTATTGCTAAGTAAGAATAAGGAATCTGCGTTATTCCTGTTCTCAATCGCAAGAAAAATTCGGGTCGTCTTGCTATGGGTTAAAAACGAATCAGCGTGTTTTAAGTATGAATCTGGAGAATTGAAATCCATATATACAGGAAGCTACATGACCTTTTGCTAAGAACGAATAAGGAATCTGGCTTACATGAGTCCTCAATCCCAAAAATCTAAAGGGCATCTTGGAAAGGGATAAAAAATAATCAGAGTTTCAAAGCTGGGGATATATTATGAGAGTCCTAATATACAGGAGAATACACGGCCCCTTGCCAAGGAAGAAAAAGAATTAGCGTTATAGCACTCCTCAGTCAAAAAAATCAACAGGCCATCTGCTGTGGACTAAACAAGAATCAGGGTTGAGAAGCTGCAACATAGGTAATAACCGTCCTCACATACAGAATCTACACGATCTCTTGGTAAGGTGAAATAAGAAACTTGTTTTACAGTTTCTCCATCACGGTATCTTGCTAAGGGCTAATCAAGATCAGTGTTTTCAAACAGGGTTCTCGGGAAATGGAGTCTTCATATACAGGACAATTCAAGGCCACTCGCTAAGGAGGAATACGGAATCTGTGATACATTAGTACCCAATCCGAAAAATTCTCAGGGTGTCTTGCTACAGGATAAACAAGAGTCAGGCCTTCGAACTTGTCTCATGTTTTGGAGATATTTGACTTTGGGGTATAATGAGTAAGTCTTTTCAGGATTCCATCAACATGCTGATCCTCTTGAGAGTTGTAAATGGCTATCTGGAAGTAAAAGTCCCTTAGGTTCCTCGGGACAACTAAGGCCAGAATCTCAGAAAAAAAATATCTTCTTGCCGTATTTGGATATTACTCTGGTCTTAAGATGAACTTGGTAATCCTAAAATTTCCGATTGTATTTTCATTTGGAGTGGGGTCAAGGGTTTTGAAGTTGCAAAATATTTAGTCTGAATTATTAAAATGTAACCAGGAATCATGGATTCCACGTCCCTAGGAAACATCTGGCCATCTGCATTTTTATATACAGAGTTTTGGAATCCACATAGACAGGGAAAATCAGGGCATCTGACTGAGAACGGAAAGGAAAGCCGGTTCTTGAAGTTCTCAATCGCCTAAATCTACAAGGTCTCCTGATAAGATTTAATCAGCAATCTGGGCTTCTATGTCACAACATTTTTAGTGCGTCTTTTGAAAAGGGAAACAGGAATCTTGAGTTCCAAAAGAACTTTATGGGAGACTTTCCCTTGATATCCAAGAAACTGGAATTCTAGGTCAGCACGAAAAGTCTCGGTGTCTTGTTGAGAATGAAACAGGAATTTCCGTAATGGGACTCCTCATATACAGAACACTACACCACCTGTTGCTATGGAAGAATAAGGAATCCTGGTTACACAAGTCCTCCATCTCAAACACCTATAGAGCATCTTGCTAAGGGTTTTGTGAGTAGGAATCCGGATAATGGGAGTCCTCATATACAGGAAACTGCACTGTTTATTGCTAAGGAAGCATAAGGATTGTTGTTTACACGTTTCTTCAATCCCCCAAAAAAGTTAGAGAGTCTTGCTAATGGCTAAATACGAATTTGGGTATTTCAAGGAAAATCTAGGTAAAAGAAATCCTCATATACAGGCATCTGCACGGACTTTTCCTAAGAAAGAATAAGGAATCTGGGTGACATTTGTTCTCAATCCACAAAAATATACACGGCGTATTCCTAAGGTCTAAACAATCATCAGGGTTTCGATGCATGTATCCGAGTAAGGGAGTACACATATACAGGCCAATGCACGGCTGTTACTAAAAACAAGGATCTGGGTTATAGGATTCCTCAGTCCTGAAATGCTACAGGATATCTTGCTGACGGCTAAAGAAGGATTAGGGATTTGAGTCATGAATGTGGGTAATAGCAGTCCACATGAACAGGAAACTATATGGCCTTTTACTAAGAAAAAAGAAGAAATCTGTTTTCCACGGTTGCTCTATAAAAAAATCTACATGGCTTCTGACTAAGGACTAAACAAGAATCAGAGTTTCGAAACAGGAATCTAGGGAAAGAGAGTCCTCACCTACAGGATACTACACGGCCTCCAAATAAGACTGAATAAAGAATCTTTGTTGTACGAGTCTTCAATCCAAAAAATTCCCAGGGTTTCTGCTATGGCACAAACAAGAAAGAGGGCTTCGAGTTCCCCAAATATTTCATGCAATTTATCATGAGGACATTACGAATCGGTCATTTCAGGATTCCAGCAACATTCTGATCCTCTTGAAAGTTGTAAATGGCTATCGGGCACTCCAATTCCGTTACGTTCCTCGGAACAACTAAGGCCAGATTTCAGGACAAATGGAATCTTCTTGCCATATGTGGATGTAACTCTTTTCTTAAAGTGAACCCTGTATTCCATCTCCTTGTGTTTCTCTTCTTATTTTGAAAGGGGAAAATGGTTTTACAGTTGCCAAATATTTAGAGCGTACTTTTGAAAGTAACCAGGAATCATGAATTCCACGTCCCTAGGAATCTTCTAGGAATCTTGGATTCCAGTTCCCAAAGAACATTAAGGACGTCTTTCTCTTGATATCCAAAAAACTGGAATTCTCGGTCACCAGGAACTGTCTCAGCATCCTGCACAGTGAAGCAGGAAGCAGGGTAATGGTAGGCATCATATACAGGAAACTACACGTCATATTGCTAAGGAAGTATAAGGAATCTTCCTTTAATGACTCCTCAATCCCAAAAACTACAAGCCATATTCCTAAGACGTAACCACGATTCCGGATTTGAAGTAGGAATCTGGGTAATGGGTTCCTCACATAAAGGAAACTTCACTGCCTATTGCTAAGTAAGAATAAGGAATCTGCGTTTCTCGGGTCCTCAATCCCAAAAATCTACAGAGCATCTTGGAAAATTCTAAATAACATCAGAGTTTCGAAGAAGGATGTATCTAATTAGAGTCCCAATATACAGCATAATACACAGCCCCTTGCCATGGAAGAAAAAGAATTGGGGTTATAGCAGTCCTCAGTTCTTAAAATCAACAGGCCATCTGCTGTGGGCTACACAAGAATCAGGGTATAGAAGCTGGAATATAGGTAATAGCAGTCCTCATGTGCAGAATCTATATGATCTCTAGCTAAGGAGAACTAAGAAACCTCTTTTAAACCGTTCCTCCATCACAATATCTACATGAGATCTAGCTAATGGCAAAACAAGAACCAGGGTTTCCAAACAGGATTCTAGGTAAAGGGAGTCCTCATATACGGACATTACATGGCACCTAAGTAAAGAAGAATAAGGAGTCTGTGATACATTAGTCCACAATCCAAAAATTCTCAGGCCGTCTTGCTGCGGTATAAACAAGAATCAAGGCTTCGAGCTCGTCTCATGTTTCAGAGATATTTGACTTGGGGGTATTATGAATCAGTCATTTCAAGACTCCAGCAACATTCTGGTCCTCTTGAGAGTTGTAATCGGGTATCTGGTTGTACAAATCACTTAAGTTCCTCGGGATTATTAAGGCCAGATTCCCGGGAAAAAAAAAGTATCGTATTGCCGTATTTGGAGGTAACTTTGGTCTATAAGATGAACTTGGTAATCCTAAAATTTCCGTTTGCACTTTATTTGTAGCTGGGCCGACGATTTTGTACTTGCCAAATATTTGGTACGTATTATTAAAATGTACCCAGGATCCATGGATTCCACGTCCCTAGGAAACATCTGGGCATCTGCATTTTTTACACAGAGTTTTGGAATCCGCATGGACAGGGAAATTCAGGGCATCTTGCTGAGAACGGAAAGTGAATCCGGTTCTTGGAGTTCTCTATCGCCTAAATCTACAAAGTCTCTTGATATGGTTTAATCAGCAATCTGGGCTTCTATGCTGCCACATTTTTAGTGTGTCTTTTGAAAAGGGACCAGGAATGTTGGGTTCCAATTTCTCAAGAATTTTCTGGGAGTCTTTCTCTTGATATCCAAGCAACTGAAATTATAGGTCACCAGAAAATATCTTGGTGACTTGCTAAGAATAAAGCAGGAATTTCAGTAATGGGAGTTCTCATATAAAGAACAATACAAGACCTGTTGCTGTGGACGAATAAGGAATCTTGTTTTCACGAGGCCTCCATCCAAAAAACCTACAGACTGTCCTGCAAAGAGATAACCACCATTCAGGTTTTGGGAGTAGGAATCTGGATAATGGGAGTTCTCATATACAAGAAACTGCACAGTCTATTGCTAAAGGAGAATAAGGAATCTGGTTTACACGTAACCTCCATCCCAATGTAACTTCAGGGTTTCTTGCTAAGGGCTAAACACGAATTTGGGGTTTTGAAGCATAAACTAGGGAAATGCATTCCTCATATACAGGCAACTGCACTGACTTTTCCTAAGAAAGAATAAGGAATGTGTGTGTCATGTTTTCTCAATCTCCATAAAAGTATGCGGCATCTTCCTCAGATATAAACAAGATTCAAGTTTTCAAAGCATGTATCTGTGAACAGGAGTACTCATATACAGGTAACCTGACGGCTGTTGATAAAAATAAGGAATCTGGATTATATGAGTCCTCAGTCCTGAAAATCTACAGGGCATCTTGCTGACGGCTAAAGAGTCTCAGGGATTCGAGGCATGAATGTGGGTACGAGCACTCCTCATATACAGGAAACTACATGGCCTCTTGCTAATAAAAGAGAAGAAATCTGTTTGCCACGCTTCCTCTATCAAAAAATCTAAATGACTTATTACTAAGGGCTAAACAAGAATCAGGGTTTCAAAATAGGAATCCAGGGAAAGAGAGTCCTACATGGCCTCCAAATAAGTACGAATAAAGAATCATTTTTGTACGAACCCTCAATCCAAAAAATTCCCAGGTTGTCTGCTATGGGACAAACAAGAAACAGATCTTCAAGCTCCCCAAATGTTTCAGAGCAATTTAGCATTCGGATATTATGAATCAATCATTACAGGACTCCAGCATCATTCTTGTCCTCTTAAAAGTTGTAAATAGTATTGGGCCCTTCAAGTCCGTTAGGTTCCTCAGAACAACTCAGTCCAGAATCCAGGACAAAAAGAATCTTCTTGCCATATTTGGATGTAACTCTGTTCTTAAGGAGAACCCTGTAATCCTTCACTTTCCATGTCTCCTTTTATTTTGAGAAGGAACAAGGGATTTGCACTTGCCAAATATTTACTACATACTTTTAATGGTAACCAGGAATCATGGAATCCACAAACCTAGGAAACTTCTGGGCATCTGTTTTTTGATATACTGAATTTGGAATCCAAATCGACAGTAAAAATCAGGGCATCCTATTGAGAATTAAAAGGAAATTTGATTCCAGTATTTCCCATTTTCTGGAATCTACAGGGCCTCTTGATAAGGTTTAATCAGCAATCTGGGCTTCTGGGTACCAATATTTTCAGAGCTACTTGCTCCGTGGATACCATATATCTGTCCTTACAGATCCTCAGGATTTTTCTGGTCCTCTTGTTAGTTGTAATCAAGGATTTGACCTGAAATTCTTTTGTTTCCTGGACCACCTACGACCATAATCATATTCCCCAGAATCAAAAGGTATATTGGTACAAAATTCCTCGATTCAGGTGACCTCAAACTACAGAAAATTCTTTTGGGTGGGCAGGTAGGAATTGGGGTTTTGGGTTTGGAATATTCCACATTTTAGGGAAGTCTTGTTAAGGGGAACCAGGAGTCTTGTATTCCAGTTCCCAAAGAACATTATGGACGTCTTTCTCTTGATATTCACAAAACTGGAATTCTCAGGTTCCAGGAAGTGTCTCGGCATTCTGCAGAGTGAAGCAGGAAGATGTGTTTTGGATGTCGTCATATACAGGAAACTACACGACATATGGTTAAGGAAGTATAAGGAATCTTCCTTATATGAGTCCTCAGTCCCAAAACTACAGGCCGTCTTCGAAAGTGGTAACCACGAATTAGATTTCTGAAGTAGGAATCCGGGTAATGGGAGTCCTCACATACAGGAAACTTCACTGCCTATTGCTAAGTAAGAATAAGGAATTTGCGTTACTCGGGTCCTCAATCCAAAGAAAACTTAAGGTTATCTTGCTAAGTCTAAACATGAATCATGGTGTTTTCGAGCATGAATCTGAAAAATGGAGTCCTTATTTACAGGCAACTACCTGACCTTTTTGTAAGAAAGAATAAGGAATCTGGGTTACATGAGTCCTCAATCCCAAAAATCTACAGAGCATCTTGGAATGTTCTAAAAGAATCAGAGTTTCGAAGCAGGATGTATGTAATGATAGTCCTAATATAAAGGAAATTACACAGCCCCTTGCCAAGGAAGAAAAAGAATCGGGGTTATAGCAGTCGTCAGTCCTTAAAATCAACAGTCCGTCTGCTGTGAGCTAGACAAGATTCAGGGTTTAGAAGCTGGAACATAGGTAATAGCAGCCCTCATATGCAGAATCTATGTGATCTCTAGCTAAGGAGAACTAAGAAACCTCTTTTACACGGTTCCTCCACCACAATATCTACATGACATCTTGCTAATGTCAAAACAAGAATCAGGGTTTCCAAAGAGGATTCTGGGGAAAGGGAGTCCTCATATACAGGACACTACATGACCCCTCGATAAAGAAGAATAACGAATCTGTGATACACAAGTCCAGAATCCGAAAAATTCTCACGGTGTCCTGCTGCGGTATAAACAAGAATCAAGGCTTTGAACTCGTCTCATGATTCAGAAATATTTGGCTTCTGGGTGTTATTAATCAGTCATTTCAAGTCTCCAGCAACATTCTGTTCCTCTTGAGAGTTGTAATCAGGTATCTGGTAGTACAAATCCCTTAAGATCCTCGGAACAATTAAGGCCAGACTACCGGAAAAAAAGTATCATATTGCCATATTTGGATGTAACTTTGGTCTTAAGATGAACTTGGTAATCCTTAAATTTCGTTTCTGCTTATTTGTAGAGGGTCCGACGGTTTTGACTTGCCAAATATTTAGTACGTATTATTAAAATGTACCCAGAATACAGGGATTCCACGTCCCTAGGAAATATCTGCGCATCTGCATTTTTTACACAGAACTTTGGAATCCACATGGACAGGAAATTAAGGGCATCTTGCTGAGTACGGAAAGGAATCCGGTTCTTGGAGTTCTCTATCGCTTAAATCTACAAAGTCTCTTGATATGGTTTAATCAGCAATCTAGGTTTCTCTGTCGCCACATTTTTAGTGTGTCTTTTGAAAAGGGACAAGGAAGATGGGTTGCAATTCCTCAAGAATTTCATGGGAGCATTTCTCTTGATATCCAAGCAACTGAAATTATAGGTCACCAGGAAATATCTTGGCGACTTGCTGAGAATAAAGCAGGAATTTCAGTAATGGGAGTTCTTAAATACAGAACTCTACACGACCTGTTGCTATGGAAAAATAAGGAATCTTGGTTACACGAGGCCTCCATCCAAAAAACCTACAGACCATCTTGCTAAGAGGTAACCACCATTCAGGTTTTGGGAGTAGGTATCTGGATAATGGGAGTCCTCATATACAGGAAACTGTACTGTCTATTGCTAAACGAGAATAAAGAATCTGGTTTACACGTTTTCTCCATCCCAATAAAACTTGAGGGTTTCTTGCTAAATGCTAAACACGAATTTGGGGTTTGAAGCATAAACTAGGGAAATGAAATCCTCATATACAGGCAAATGCACTGACATTTCCTACGAAAGAATAAAGAATGTGGGAGACATGTTTTGTCAATCTCCAAAAGAGTATACGGCATCTTCTTAAGGTCTAAACAAGAATCAAGATTTCGACGCATGTATCTTGAACAGGAGTACTCATATACAGGTAACTGCATGACTGTTGCTAAAAATAAGGAATCTGGGTTATACGAGTCCTCAGTTCTGAAAATCTACAGGTCATCTTGCTGACGGCTAAAGAAGCATTACGGATTCGAATCATGAATGTGGGTAATAGCAGTTCACATAAACAGGAAACTACATGGCCTCTTGCTAAGAAAAAAGAAGAAATCTGTTTTCCACGGTTCTTCTATCAAAAAATCTACATGGCATCTGACTAAGGACTAAACAAGAATCAGAGTTTCGAAACAGGAATCTAGGGAAAGAGAGTCCTCACATACAGGACACTACACGGCCTCCAAATAAGACTGAATAAAGAATCTTTGTTGTACGAGTCTTCAATCCAAAAAACTCCCAGGGTTTCTGCTATGGCACAAACAAGAAAGAGGGCATCGAGCTACCCAAATATTTCAAAGCAATTTATCATGCGGACATTACGAATTGGTCATTTCAGGATTCCAGCAACATTCTGATCCTCTTGAAAGTTGTAAATGGCTATCGGGCACTCCAATTCCGTTAGGTTCCTGG
>NW_007015227.1:0-804 GCF_000164805.1 Carlito syrichta
ATAATGACCAAGGATTTCCTCAAGTTAACGTCAGGCACCAAACCACAGATCTTGGAAGCTCAGAGAATACCAAGCAGAATACATGCCCAAAACTACAGCTAGGCATACCATTTTCAAACTACAGAAAAGAAAAAAATCATGGGTTGGGCACAGCAGCTCACACATGTATCCCAGCACTTGTGGGAGGCTCTGAGGGAAGATCAGCTGAGGTCAGGAGTTGAGACAAGCCTGGGTTCACAATGAGACCTTGTCTCTACAAAAAAATTGTAAAAACTAGCTGAGCATGGTGGCACACATCTGTAGCCCTAGCTACTCAGGATGCGGCAGGAGAAGGGCTTCAGTCAACTTCAAGGTGGCAGTGAGCCATAATGGTACCAGTGCATTCAAGTCTGGGTGACAGGGCAAGACTATCTCTCTGAAAAAGAAAACAATCTTGAAAGAAGCCGGGGGGGGGGAGGGGAACACACCTTATATAGAGAGGAGCAAAGAAAAGGATGACATCTGGCTTCTCTGCAGAAACCATACAAGCAAGAAGAGTGGAGTGAAATATTTAAAATGTTGAGAGGAAAAAAACCTAACAACTTAGAATTCTGCATCCTATGTAATTATTCTCCATAACTGATGGAGAAATAGAGATTTCTCTCAAACAAAAATTGGGGGAATTTGTTGCAAGTAGACCTGCCTTGCAAGAAATGTTTAAAGTTCTCTAAAGAGAAAGATAGCAATATAGGTCAGAAACTCCAGAAATACATAAAGAAAAAAAGACCATCAGATAAAAAATAAGTGAGGTAAAAGAAAAATGCT
>NW_007015228.1:0-342 GCF_000164805.1 Carlito syrichta
AGCTAGTTAAATAGTTAGCTAACTTTGTAATTCAGGTAGTTAAGTCAGCTAGCTAACTAGTTAAATCAGCCAATTAATTCAACTAGCTAAGTAAGCTAGTTAAGTCAGCTTTCTTACTTAGTCAGCTGGTTCAGACAGCTAGCTTGCTAGTTAGGTAATGGACTAAGTCAGCAGGTTGATCCAGGTAGTTAGCTAGTTAAATGAAGGGTTAAGTCAGCTGGTTTGAGTCTTGTAGCTAGATAGCAAACGGGTTGAGTCAGCTGGTTGAGTAGGCTAGCTAGTTAGTTAGCTAATGAGTTAAGTCAGCTGGATGAGTCAGATAGTTAGCTAGTTAGCTAATGA
>NW_007015229.1:0-640 GCF_000164805.1 Carlito syrichta
AAGGTCCTGTCACTGGGCACCCATCAATTGGAGTGCCAGTCACTGGTAAAAAACAACAAAAAAAAAAAACTTCTGTCACAAGGGCACCAACCAGTAAGAAGGACAATTCACTGGGACATCTATCACAAAGGAGGACTTGTCACTGGGGATTCATTTAGAGGAGACTCAGTTACTGGGACACACTTCGTAGAGGAGATCTAGTCACTAGGGCATCCGTTAAGGAGGAGTCCCAGTCACTGGGGCACAAATTCCTAGGGTGCACAGCCACTGGTGTACCCATAATGGAGAAAGATTATTCACTGAGGCAGCCATTATATAGAAGACCAAGTCACTGGGGGCAGTGATCACAGAAAAACATTACTAACTGGGGTGCCCATCAGAGAAGAGGATCAGTCACTATGACATTTTTCAGAGAGGAGAAGCAGTACTGGACTCCCATTACAAGGAGGGCAAGTGACTGGGGTATGTAACACAGAGGAGAGCTAGTCATAAGGATACACAGAACAAGGGACTCTAAGTCATTGTGACACCTAGCACATAGGAGGGCTATTCATTGAGGCACAAATTATGAAGGGGTCCCAATTACTGGATCATCCATCACAGAGGAGGGCTAGTCAATGAGGCATCCAACCAAGAGGAG
>NW_007015230.1:0-759 GCF_000164805.1 Carlito syrichta
AAAATTCTCAAGAAGGATTGTAGAAAATTGGATCCAACAATACATCTGAAAAATCATCCAAAATGACAAAGTAGGCTTCATCTCAAGGATGCAGAGATGAATCAACATCCGCAAGACCATAAATGTAATTAATTGCATCAACAGATGTCAAAACAAGAAACATATGATTATATCATTAGATGCAGAAAAAGGTTTGATAAAATCCAGCATCCCTATTTGATAATCACCCTTAAATATCTAGGAATAGAAGGAACATACCTCAAAATAATAAACATCATCTATAATAAACTCACAGGTATAATATTGCTAAATGTACAGAAATTGGAAACATTTCTCCTGAAAAATAAAACAAAGCCCACTCTTACCCCTTTTGGTCAACAATGTGTTGGAAGGCCTAGCTAGAGAAAATAGACCACAGAAGGAAATCAGGGGTATCCAAAAAGGAAAAGAAGAAATTAAGTTATCCCTCTTTGTGGATAATATTATCCTATAACTTGAAAATCTATCAAAAACTTTCATGCAAAAGATTTCAGCAAAGTCTCAGGGTATAAAATAAATGTGCAAAAGACAGTTGCATTCTTATATACAAGCAACAAACAGACAGAGAAGTAAATAAAAAGCAAAATCCCATTCAAAATAGCTAAACACACACACACACACACACACACACACACACACACAAAGCATGAACACACATGCAGTGAAATACCTCAGCATCTTCCTAACCAGAGAAGTGAAAGACCTTTACAATGAGAACTA
>NW_007015231.1:0-427 GCF_000164805.1 Carlito syrichta
ATTCTCATATAACTTCAGTTTTCTGTGACTTCTTCAAAATAATAAATGACTATTATGTTTTATTGACTACTTTTTATTTATTGAGATGATCAACTTATTCTTCTTTCATCTGTTACCTTAATAGATTTTTCTAAGATTAAAGATATTTGTGTTGTTGGGATACATCCAGCTTGGTTGAGATGTTTTTGTACATTTATAGATTTGGTTTGCTTTATAATTAGACTGATTTATAATTTTCAAGCCTATGATCATAAGTAAAATTGGCCCTTAATTTTATTCTTCCACTGTCTAAATCAAGTTTGGGTATTCAGATAATGATAGTTTCATAAAATGAGTTGGGGTTATTCCTTATTTATTCTCCAAAAGTTTTAAAAAAATAGAGTATGTGTATATATATATATATATATATATATATATATATATATAT
>NW_007015232.1:0-664 GCF_000164805.1 Carlito syrichta
GTCTTTCTTTGATATCCAAGCAACTGGAATTCTAGGTCACCAGGAAATATATTGGCGTCTTGCTGAGAAAGAAGCAGGAATTTCAGGAATGGGAGTCCTCATATACAGAACACTACACGACCTGTTGCTATGGAAGAATAAGGAATCTTGGTTACACGAGGCCTCCATCTCAAAAACCTACAGTCCATCTTGCTAAGAGATAACCACCATTCAGGAATTGGGAGTAGGAATCTGGATAATGAGAGTCCACATATACAGGAAACTGCACTGTCTCTTGCTAAAGGAGAATAAGGAATCTGGTTTACAAGTGTTCTCCTTACCAATAAAACTTCATGGTTTCTTGCTAAGGGCTAAACACGAATTTGGGTTTTTGAAGCATAAACTAGGGAAATGAAATCCTAATATAAAGGCAAATGCAATGACTTTTCCTAAGAAACAATCAGGAATGTGGGTGATATGTTTTCTCAATCTCCAAAAAGTATAGGGCTTCTTCCTAAGATCTAAAAAGAATCAAGCTTTCGACGCATGTATCTGTGAACAGTAGTACTCATATACAGGTAACTGCACGGCTGTTGCTATAAATAAGGAATCTAGGTTATACGAGTCCTCAGTCCTGAAAAACTACAGGGCACCTTGCTGACGACCAAAGAAGAATCAGGGATTC
>NW_007015233.1:0-350 GCF_000164805.1 Carlito syrichta
AAACTCCAGGGCGGATAACGCGGCCCGACAAGCAGCCTTGGGGTCCATCCCCAGCGTGGCCCAACAAGCAGCCTCGGGGTCCATCCCCACTATGGCAGCCATTACCCACCCTGTTCTAAGCCATATGCCGCCCACTAATTCACCACCGCCAAACCCCCCCTCTATCTCCGACCTCATCCCGTATGTACACTCAATCTTCCATACCAATCCCTCTGCTCTAATGTCTTTCCTAAAAAACTTCTTCACCCTCAACCCCCACCATATAAAGCTTATAAAAACCATTACCTCTCAATGTTCTATCTGCCAGTGAACTAATCCCCATACCCCCTTAAAACTGGGAACATTTCCCA
>NW_007015234.1:0-2145 GCF_000164805.1 Carlito syrichta
CAAATGGATGGAATGAGTCTTTGCCTATTTCATTTAAAACACACAGACACATTCACAAATACACACATACCCAGACACACACACAGAGGAGTAAAAATGATCACATCTAGTACCAGATTCTAAAGTTTGCACATAAATGAAATATTTTGGTACACTCAGAAACAGCCCAGGATGGTGATGAATTGAGATGAAAAGAAGCCTTGAGTTAGAATGATGAGGCCAACTTTCCTTCATGCCCTGCCCACACAAACAATTCCAGATTTCTCTGTGATGGGGTACAGTGGGAATGGAATGGAAAGGAGAGGAATGGAATGGAGAGGAATGGAATGCAATTGAATGGAAAGGAATGGAGAGCAATGGAATAGAATGGAATAGAGAGGAATGGAATGGAGAGGAAAAGAATGGAATGGAATGGAATGGAATGGAGAGGAATGGAAAGGAATAGAGAGAATAGAATGGAATGAAGAGGAATGGAATGGAGAAGAGAGAATGGAATGGAGAGGAATGGAAAGCAATGGAATGGAATGGAGAGAAATGGAATGGAATGGCATGGAGAGGAAATGAATGGAATGGAATAGAGAGGAATGGAATAAAGAGGAATAGAATGGAATGGAGAGGAATGGAATGGAATGGAATGGAGAGGAATGGAATGGAATGGAATGGAATGGAGAGGAACGGAATGGAATTGAATGGAAGGGAATGGAGAGCAATGGAATGGAATGGAGAGGAATGGAAAGGAGAGCAATGCAATGGAATGGAGAGGAATAGAATGGAAAGGAGAGAATAGAATGGAATGGAGAGTAATGGAAAAGAGAGGAAGAGAATGGAATGGAGAAAAATGGAATGGAGAGGAATGGAATGGAATGGAGAGGAAAGGAAAGCAATGGAATAGAAAGGAGAGAAATGGAATGCAATGGCATGGAGAGGATTGGAATGGGGTAGAATAGAGAGGAATGGAATGGAATGGAGAGGAATGGAATGGAATAGAAGGAAGAGGAATGGAATGGAATGGAAAGCAGAGGAATGGAATGGAATAAAGAGGAATAGAAAGGAATGGAATGGAGAGGAATGGAATGAAGAAGAATGGAATGGAGAGGAATGAAATGGAATGGAGATGAATGGAATGGAATGAAATGGAGAAGAATGGAATGGAATGGAGAGGAATGGAATGGACGGGAAAGGAATGGAATAGAATTGAATGGAATTAAGAGGAATGGAATGGAATGGAATGCGATGGATAGGAATAGAATGGAATGGAGAAGAATGGAATGGAATGGAATGCAAAGGAATGGAATGGAATGCAGAGGAATGGAATGGAGAGGAATGGAATAGAATGGAAAGGAATGAAGAGGAATGGAAAGGAATGGAATGGAAAGGAATGGAATGGAATGGAATGTAGAGAAATGGAATGGAACGGAGAGTAATGGAATGGAATGGAATGGAGAGGAATGGAATGGAATGGAATGAAATGCAACGGAATTGAATGGAGACTAATGGAATGGAATGGAGAGGATTGGAATGGAATAGAATGTAGAGGAATGGAATGGAATGGAGAGGAATAGAATAGATTGGAATGCAGAGAAATAGAATAGAATGGAATGGAGAAAAATAGAGTGGAATGGAATAGAAAAGAATGGAAGGTATTTCAATTTAGAGGAATGGAACTGAATGGAATGCCATGGAATGGAATGGAATAGAATAGAATGGAACAGAGAGAAATAGAATGGATGGAATGGAATGGAATGGAGTGGAATGGATTGGAATGGAATGGAGAGGAATGGAATGGAATGGAATGCCATGGAATGGAATGGGGAGGAATGGAATGGAGAGGAATGCAGAGAAATAGAATAGAATGGAATGGAGAAAAATAGAGTGGAATGGAATGGAAAGGAATGGAAGGTATTTCAATTTAGAGGAATGGAACTGAATGGAATGCCATGGAATGGAATAGAATAGAATGGAACAGAGAGAAATAGAATGGATGGAATGGAATGGAAAGGAGTGGAATGGATTAGAATGGAATGGAGAGGAATGGAATGGAATGGAATGCCATGGAATGGAATGGAGAGGAATGGAATGGAATGCCATGGAATGGAATGGAATGGAATGGAGAGGAATGGAATGGGAATGAATAGAATGGAATGG
>NW_007015235.1:0-793 GCF_000164805.1 Carlito syrichta
CACACACACACACACACACACACACACACACACACACACACACACATACACACACAAAACACATGTATCACTGACATCCAGCTCTGTTTTTCAAAAAAAGGAAATAATATAGACATAATTTCTGCAGAAGACAAATTGATGCAGTGCAAATATTAGATGCCATTCCAGTCTGGAATCCTCTGTTACCAAGGGTCATTCATTCCATGATAAGAGCAGACTGTCTGACACTCAACATTCCAGTTTGGCAAACACTCCTTTGTCTCTGAGTGAGGAAATAAAATCCACTCAATCCACAGAGGTGGGGGATGGGGATGGTGAGGAGGAGGGAAGCATGAATATGCAAATAGGATGCCTTAGGCAGGGAAAACACTTCATGATTGTGGAAATTGCTATCTTCCCTTGGTTACTCCTACTAGTGTGATTATAAGAAATTTGACTTTCTGTTTCTGTTGGCATTCCCTTCCATGGGCTAGGGATAGAGACCAGTACCATAAATAATTCAAGAGCACAGGGCCATATGGGGAAGAGGTGAATATATTTCATTTCCCTGAGGATAGAGATAATCTCATAGTGGGAACTGAGCTGGGTGGTGTCATTTTACTACTTAGAACATTAATTTCCCATTTCTCCACGTAACTGGCATTTATAAGAAAGCTTTTTTACCCGAAAGAGCTTCACTTTCAGGAATTTCACAGGCCATTTTGGAATATGCAGGCAAAGAGAGAGAGAGAGAGAGAGAGAGAGAGAGAGAGAGAGGAAAGATAAAATGATTAGGAATAAACCTCCTAAGGAT
>NW_007015236.1:0-791 GCF_000164805.1 Carlito syrichta
TTCCCTCCTTTTTTATGTGTGCCTCAGTGACTGACTTCCTATGTGATTGGTGCTCCACTGATGGACCCTTATGCATTGCAGATGCTCAAGTGACTTTCTCTGAGATTGGTTTCCAGAGACTGGTTCTCTTCCTTAATTTTGCCTAAGTGATTTGTCCTCCTCTGTGATGGGTTTTACATTTATTGGGTTACTTCCATACTGGGTGCCACAGTGTCTGGCCATTCATTCTGGTGGATATCTCAGTCACTGGGCCTCTCCCATATTATGTGCCCCTCAAAATAGATGCCCACTGTGATTGGTACCATTGACTGGCCTTCACGTTTTGGGTGCCCCAAAGATTGGAACTTCTCAGTGATATGTGTCACAGTGACTGGAACTCCTCCATAATGGGTGCCCCAGTTACTTGACGTTTTGGGTGCCCCAAAGATTGGAACTCCTCAGTGATATGTGTCACAGTGACTGGAACTCCTCCATAATGGGTGCCCCAGTTACTTGCCCTCCTCTGTGATAGGTGCCATAATGACTGGATATCCTCTGTGATAGGTGCTGAAGTGAAAAACCTTCCTCCAAATGGGTGCCCTAGTGACTAGCCTTCCTCTGTGATAGGTGACCCATATTCTAGGATCCTCATTAATATAGGTCACATATAGGGCATCCTCTATTATGGCAGTCCTAGTGACTTTGCCTCCTCCATAATAGGTGCTCCATTGGTTGGACCTGCCCTTTACTTTGTGCCACAGTGACTGGTCCGCTTCTAACTGGGTAGTATCCCAGTGACTAGTTCTTTTCTT
>NW_007015237.1:0-592 GCF_000164805.1 Carlito syrichta
CTCACCAGCTGCCCCCTGCATAATGCCTACCTCGGTTGGTGGCTCACCTAGTCACCCAGTGGCAGCACCTGGATTTTTATAGCAGGGAATGAAAGGCAGTTAGGCTGATGGGGAAGAGCTGGCAACCTCGTTTTTGAGCCGACTCTGCACAGCAAGCACACTGCTTTCCTTAGCTTCTGTGCTTTACTAGGGGGCTGAAGGTGCTAGTGGAAGACCTCCTCCCGACTCAGCCCCTGCAGCCATCCAAGGTAGAAAACAGGTGCTACCTGTGCCACCTCCTTCACGCTCCCCATTCCACATGCAATCACTGCCAAATTCTGATGAACTGGCCTCCAAAAGGATGTTTTACGCCTTTCTTTTTCTTTTTCTCTTTCTTTCTTTCTTTCTTTCTTTCTTTCTTTCTTTCTTTCTTTCTTTCTTTCTTTCTTTCTTTCTTTTTCTTTCTTTCTTTCTTTCTCTCTCTCTCTCTTTCTTTCTTTCTTTCTTTCTTTCTTTCTCCCTCTCTATCTGCTCTGCAAGAGAGGTTCAGGGCCCCTCACCTCTCCTACGTGAGCTTTTGGAGGCCAGAGACTCTTTCTTATCTACCTCTATG
>NW_007015238.1:0-712 GCF_000164805.1 Carlito syrichta
TTTCTCTTCTTTTTTTTTTGATTTGGAGTCTCACTATGTTGCCTAAACTGGAGTGCCGTGGCCGCTCCAGGCCACCGCAGCCTCGACCTGCTGGGCTGCGGCGATCCTTCCGCCTCAGCCTTCTTAGTAGCTGGAACTACAGGAAAGTGCTACTACACCCGGCTCATTTTTTTTTTTTTTTTGACTTATTGTAGAGATGAGAGGTTGTCAAGTTACGCAGGCGGGTCTCGAAACTGCAGGCTCAGGCAATTCACTCACCTCAGCCTCCTAAAGGCACGGGATTACAGACTGAGCCACAGAGCCCGGCATACAAAGTTTGTTTTCATTTGCAAATTGTGGTTTGAAAAACAAAGGATATGTTCAATAAGTACGCAAATGGCTAACGCTTAAATTTGCAATTGGTTTTGAATAAATATAGATATATTTACATATATGTATTTTAAATCGACGTCTCACTTTGTCACCCAGGCTGGAGTGGTACAATCACAGCTCACATCAGCTTCAATTTTCTTGGCTCGAGCAATTCTCCCACCTCAGCCTCCTGAGTAGCTAGGACTACAGGCTTGCACCACCATGCCCGGGTTTTATTTATATTTATTTATTTATTTATTTATTTATTATTTGGGAGAATAAGTCTACCTAACGTTGTCCATGCTGGTCTCTAACTCCTGGGCTCAAGCAATCTTCCTACCTTGGTTTCCCAAAGTTCTGG
>NW_007015239.1:0-708 GCF_000164805.1 Carlito syrichta
GTTTATGAAATGTGCCTTTCGGTGTGGAAGAGAGAGGCTCAAAGGTAGAAGTCACATACCCACTGTCCTATGCAGTGGGCCATGACTTGGCTAGGAGGATGTGGATCGAGTGAAGGGTTACCATTTCAGCATCTCTTTCATCAGGATGCCTTGCTGTTAATGGTGATTTCATTCCTTGCCTTTTGTCTTGGTGTTGGCACCGGGAGCGCATCTCCAACCATCCTTTGTAACGTTTAGTAGCCTTAACAAATCCTCCTTGCTCCTGTGGAAAGCTTCCTCATGTTGTTATTCAGAGGAACTGAACAAGTCAGTGGGACTGTGTTGCCTCATAGCACCCAGCTCAATTTTGGTTAAAAAGAGGAAAGATCGTAGTGAATTGAAGAAAAGGGAACACATGACAAGGTATATTCTCATAAAATCAAGTCTGAAGCCATTCAGGGGAGTAGAAGAGAGGACAGGGATAGAAACACAGAGTGCATTGCGCATTATGCCTTTGCTTCTAAAGTTAAGATGCTGGACTCTAGCATCCAGTGGCTGTGGAAGAAAAACTTCACCAATCACATGTCCCAGTTATGAGTGTCCTGTAGAGGATAAAAAAGACTGTTTTCTGATGCTTTAGAATCAGCTTATGAGCTACTTGGCTTTAGCCAAAAGACTTGTCAGTCTTAGATGGAACCCTGAATTCAGACTACTCGAACCTAGCTGGGA
>NW_007015240.1:0-809 GCF_000164805.1 Carlito syrichta
CCAGAGGACCCAGACAAGCGGAGAAAAACAGACCTGCTTAAACTGCCTTGCCATTCTCCAGGCAGAGACTTCCATTGCCCTGCCCACCTATCAACAAACTTTACCTCATTTCCTAAGGCCAGGTATTGCAGCGTGCGGGGAAGTTTTGGGTCCCTGCTCCCTCCAGCTCTCTCCCCGGCCCGGCACCCGGCACCGCAGGTCGCACAGGGAGGCTCTGAGCGCCCGCCCCTCAGAGACACCGGTTCCATTACTGGCTGAAGTACTCTGTAGGGTCCCAGCGCCACTCTCGTCATTTACAGCCTGCCCTTTGGAACTTTGGAGCTCTGGAACTCCGGGTCCACCCTGGCTGAGGCACTCAGCGTGAGACCCCAAGCCAGAGGACCCAGACAAGCGGAGAAAAACAGATCTGCTTAAACTGCCTCGCCATTCTCCAGGCAGAGACTTCCATTGCCCCGCCCACCTAGCAACAAACTTTACCTCAGCTCCTAAGGCAACAGTGTGAAACAGGAGACAAAGCCCCACCCCTATGCTGCAACGAAAAACAAAAGGGAGAGGCTGGAATCGGAGATCACAGAAGTGACTCTAGTCTGATCGCTTATTTTGACTTATGATTTTATCATTGAAACTGTTGGTCTAGGTTACGTTTGGTGTTTACCTTCTGACTTATACTGTTTCTTGATTTTTTTGGCCTGTCTCTGTTTAGCTATCAGTATTCTTTAGGGAATCTTTCTTACCTGTCTTTTTTCACTTCTTCCCAGCCCTGTGTCTCTCTCTCACCTGATAGTTGGGTATGTATATCTGTTTTCCCT
>NW_007015241.1:0-752 GCF_000164805.1 Carlito syrichta
ACTGGACCCCTAACTATCACCATAAACATTAACTTTAAATGGATCAAAGACCTAAACGTAAAAGACCAAATTATTATCTTAGAAAATTCCAGGAGGCACTTTATGGAAACTGGAACCAGGAACTAATTCCTCTTCAGAAACCTAAATGCCCATACCTTCAGAAGTAAGTTAGATAAGTGGCATCACATCAAATTGATACACTATTGCAAAACAAAAGAAACCATCAACACAGCAGGTAGACTGCCCAAAGATTGGGAAAACTATTCTCAAACGCTATATCTGCCAAAGGCATAACATCTAGAATCTACAAGAAATTCAAAAACTCGGAAAAAAACAGTCACTTTAAAATGTGGTCAAATTACATGATTGGACCCTTTTCATAATAAGGAATACAGGTAAACAGCAGACACATGAAAATGTGCTCAGTCTCACTCATCATCAAAGGAATGCAAATGAAAACCACATTGAAATACCACATACTCTCTGTAAGAAATGCCATTATTAATAAAACAAAACAATAAAAGATGCTGGTGAGAATTTGGAAAAATAAATATGCTTCTACACTGCATGTGGACTGAAAACTAGAGCAACATCTGTGGAAAACACTATGGAGGTTTCTAAAGGGACAAGAAATTGACCTACCATGTGACCCAGTAATTCCCCTGTAAGTATATACCTGGAAGGAACTCAAATCATTTTACCAAAAGATACCTGCACAAGTATGTTTGTTGCAGCTCTAATCACAATTGCAA
>NW_007015242.1:0-587 GCF_000164805.1 Carlito syrichta
AACACACCAGCCACAACAGTCCCTAAAGCTTTCGCCTATTCCAGATCAAGGCCTGATCTCTTCAGTTTTATGAAGGCTGAAGGAGATGACGAAGCAGCAGAAGAATAGTTGGAAGTTACCATAGGCTGGTTCATGAGGTATAAGGAAAGAAATCATCTCCATATAATAAAAGTACAAGGTGAAGCCACAAGTGCTGATGGAGAAGCAGCAGCAAGTTATTCAGATATTGCTAAGATAATCCATGAAAGTGGCTATACTAAAAATAGATTTTAAATGTAGTTAAAACAGCCTTCTATGGAAAGAAGATGCCATCTCAGACTTTCATAGCTAGAGAAAAGAAGCCAAAATCTTGAAAAGACGGGCTGACTTGTTAAGGGCTTGCTACTAACAAGCCATTAAAGATGACCCTTTTCTCGCTAATTTTTTTTTTTTTTCTTTCATTAATCAGTAGTTTTTATTATGGTTTTGTGGGGTACAGTTAAGGGTAGGTGTACAATGACGTTTCATTCAGGCACCCTGTAGATAAGATGTGTTTTCCCATCCCCGACAGATATTTGCTACTGTTAATCTCATCCCCTCCCCCATAG
>NW_007015243.1:0-853 GCF_000164805.1 Carlito syrichta
AAAGTCAAATAAGCAATAAAAAGAACAGGGAGAGAGCACAGAGACTGGGAAAAAATATTTGCCAACTCCATGTCTGACAAAGGCTTAACATCTAGGATCTACAAAGAACTCAAAAGTGCTGAAAATATTTTTTTAAAAAATCCATATTACAAAGTGGGCAAAAGATATTTATAGACAGTTCTCAAAGAAAGACACATTATAACTTTTTATAGCATTTTTTTTTAAATAAAGAAGACCCAGGCCCTGAGATGAACCCTTTTGTCCTTCAACCTCCTGTACACCTGCTCTGGGACTGGAGCCTGGGATGGGTAGATCCAGTGCACCCGCTGCTTCCCAGGCCCTACCCTGCAGTGAGGTTCCTGTCAGGGATCATAGAACATCTTTCTTTCTCTAGCTCAGTAAAACAAACCGTGCCCACATTCAGAATACAGCTTCGGTTACACCATATGTGTCTGCAGCATCACCTGAAGCAGTGAGTTTTCCTAACCAAAACCAGAGAAGTCTCTTTTTCATGAGTCCAATGAAGGTATAACTGAAACCGGTCGGGAACCCCTCACAAGGGTTTCCTGATGCATTGGTGCAGTTAACCACACAATAAGTCAGATGACACAAATATATAAACATGCACACACAATCAATAATTTTAAAATAAATAGGCTACTAACTTTTTCTTCCTTGTGTCTAGGATATTACAGGTGCATTCTCCACACTGACACTAGGTTTTATGATTTTTTTCTTAAAACAGACCTGAAGAACACAGGTTAAAGTGGATACCTGAAATGTGCATGCATGTTGGGCTCATATGTTCTCTTTTAGGAACCATTCAGATGCCCCATGATAAATGAATTTAAGG